>NC_030418.2:5651353-5891353 GCF_001660625.3 Ictalurus punctatus | reverse complement strand
AGGTCGTTGATGTCACTGACACTTCACAGCGCTCTCAATGCTTATGCCATGAGCTGTAAAATAAAGCATTTTTAATGGCAATAATCACAACAAAAAAAAACCCCTGCGAAATTCTGTTTGTACAAAGAACTGACAAGGGAGACTCTGTCAGCTAACGTTACATAAACATCACAAGTGTTACAAAAAAAAAAGCCATATCAATGGTTATATATATATCTTTGTTTAAAGAAAACAATGTCGATCATCCACCAAGCAAGCTCCTGTGAATGAGCTGTTACTATCAAAACTATTCCATATTAAAACAAAGGGATTGATATAAACCTGTCATTTACATTACAGCCTGTAGTATAACTCAGAATAACAAAGCATGCTGCACAAGGTTAGTGCACAGCCTCATACAGCACCCTATCCTAACAGTTTTTAATCAAAGCGCTGTATACGACAAACTGAGCACGTAGCTAACCAAGCATGTTGAGTTATAAACCTGTGAATTTATGAACTCGTCACTCTGTAGTCTACTTTCTCTCCGTACCAAGGTGAAGGGCACGGGATCCTTGAGATGTATTGTCATTAGAGGGGCACTGGGCCTCTTTTATTTGATTTTATTTTATCTGCGACATGTACAATGTTTTTAGCAAACCAAACTGCGAGCAATAGAAACGGTTATCCCATAACACTATAAAGGTCACCTTGTGTTTTATGTGCCACGTGTTGTCGTTTTTAATTTCCACACGGTAGTTGGTGGGGTTCGGTTGTGATTTGTTTCTGTTGTACTCAAATGTTTGACCTTTCTCTGACGATGGACCGGTACATGTACACGACGGCGTTTGTTTTTGAAGTAGCCTTGTAAGATGTAACAAGTATCAATTTCTGGAGAAACGGGTGTACAATTCTGAGTCGTGATCTGTACAGCTCTTTTGAAACTGCCAATAGCACTCATCTCTGTAGTTACCTCCATGGTCTGAGAATACGTTGCGGTGTTTATATCGCTTTCTATGACGTGTGTAAGTCATTTGGAGTGTCAAGTGTCTTTTGAACCTGATAAATACAGTGTATACCGTATCATTTTGGTTTTGGCTGCAGCCCTTAAATAAATTGCTTCATTTAAACATGACGTGTGTTTATTACTTCAGCATGTGTTATTTCTCCATCCGCTTTTCAGTGATTTCTCTGGGATTTGGTAGGCCTAATTATTTTTGAAAGTCCTCAGAGGGATAGTCGACACTTTAGCGAATTAATCTAGCCTATAATTAATCTTAGACAGGCTTTTGTTATGCAGGCCTCTGTAGAACAACTACTGTTGTTCATTAGCTTTATTGTTAGTTGTGGCCTTTTGGCAAGACACCACAGCTGCTTGATCTCACTGTAGAGTTAAACAATTCTAAATAATAATAATAATAATAATAAAAAATAATAATAAAAGGGACAGATTTGTAGGTAAACTGAATCACAAAGCTTAAATGACATGTCACCTTCATTCACAGGTTACATGAAGTAGCCTATTATATACAGTGACAGATGTTGAGCTTAGAAAAATGGCTGAAGATGCCACATTAACTTAATCTTTGTGTTTTGTTTATCAGTGACATCATGATAATGATGATGAGTCTTTATTGATCACATATACATATGCACAGTGAAATTATTTTCTTTGCATACCCCAGCATGTTAGGAAGTTGGGGTCAGAGCGCAGGGTCAGCCATTATACAGCGTCCCTGGAGCAGAGAGGGTTAAGGGCCTTGCTCAAGGGCCCAACAGTGGCAGCTTGGTAGTGCTGGGGCTTGAACCCCCGACCTTCAGATCAGTAACCCAGAGCCTTAACCACCAAGCCACCACTGTCCCCATCATGATATAATGCTAAATTAGTTATATGTAATAATCTAATATCTAACGTTCAGAAATGAGTCAAATGGCGTTCTTTGCTTTCCAACATGTCTGTCTCCATTTTAACTGCAGTTGACGTGAATTACTTAAGACTTTCTGCAGTGAATTTCTGCAATCTAGCCTCTTCCTGTGGAATTGGTGAACTATAAGTGCAGGTTGGAACTTTAAGTGAAAGGGCCCGTCTCCGAGTGTGGCTGCATGCGCTCTTCTCTTCAACGAGAAAGGAGAAACACACCAACAGCTTTGTCCCAGATCTGTACAAAAGGGAGGACTTGATTGAATGTCTTCCGTATCATCTTTCTCCTTTCAACGCCGCTTCGTGCGCTGCTTTCATTACGAATTAAATAAACCCTAAAAGCCGGTCGCGGCAGCCGTGCCTTAAGGACCAGGCACAATTAGAACACTGTTTGCTGTTTGAAACACTGGCTATAAAGGTGATAAATAATTGCGACACTTTGATGGAATGGCTCTAAATAGTGTGGTTAATTGCTAAAGTGTCTACTCTGATATATCTTTCAAGAGACGTGCTTCTCCATATCAGTGCACAAACACTGGGTTTTATTTAGCATCCTTGATTGCTTCGCTGATGAGGCAGACAGCTTTAAGTTGGCGCCAACAATCAAGCAAGTACTTTGTGTTTTTCATACCATTTGCAGGATTTAAGCAGTATGTGGGGGGAGCCCCACAATATATACGAGCCATAAAACTCCATACATTTAAAAATCAACTAAAATACTAATGAGCTCTTGAATGGCCAAGGATTTAAAACAATGTTGCTGTTTAGCAGATATAAGCCAATGTTCCATTGATTTGCTCGCCTTTTTAGATATTGCGCAATCATGGGGCAGCATGCTCATCGCCCCAATTAGTTATTAATGCTCCATTGTGGTGGTGTTGCGCCAAGTGGCCAAATCAATCGCTTAATAAAGGCCTATTGTGGCAGGAATCATTATGCCCAATACTCACTCTCTGGACCTTTTCAGTGGAGAAGACGGTTCATGCCAGGCTTGCCGTAGTTGCTAATTCAAAAATACTCTCTCACGGTCATAACAAATAACCAGAGATGATGATCAGATAATCAAATTTTTCGCAAAGTTACACTTCTATTGTAAGACACGCTGGGGACATGACTGAGAAGTGGAAAAACGCCTGCACGTCAGAATGCGTGCGCGCCATGGAGACTTCCCAAGCAAAGGCCGCGAAAAAGAGGAAGGAAAGTGCATGTGTTTTCAAATGGCCAGTTTTTAGCCTGAAATAATAGCACTCTTGAGATTTGGGGCAGTTTTTCCACACTATGACATAAATCTGACATAAACAAGCCCTTATAATTCTTACTTAGCAAGCTGATATTTACACAACTGTGCCAGGAATGCAAACCGCCTGCTCCCGTTCTTATTCAAGCACTGTACAAAAGTCGTTGAGGTAAAACATACATCTCCAACCTCCCGGGAACTCGAAGCTATTCACTGTATAATCCTTTTCAAGTCCAAAATACTGTACCTGCTCAGCTATTTGAAAATTTCTTGCTCCCTATTGATGCAGATGATGTTAAATATTAATGCTTTATAATCTTTCTTTTCTGGAAGATATCGATTGCTTCTTTGCGGCCTGATGCTCCCCACGAGAGCAAAGGAATAAAGTGTGTCCTTGAAGAAGTACACTGAGCTGAATTAATGCTGACCGAGGCTGGCATTTTATAAGAAAAGCCAAGAGCGGAATGTGCATAAAAAGCCTAAGGGCGGACGCATAAACTGTTGTAAGTACATGAGTGTTTTCAAGCATTGCTGTTTTAAGATGTATCACTTGGAAATCTATAAAGTAACCCGTTTTCAACCGGGAATCTGGTAGATTCGGACGGACTATCATTCGGTCTCTTCTTTTTATTTCTCTTCCCCGTACAATAGTAATACACACTCCTCTACACTCTAAAAACTGCGTGAAATGTGTGTGCATATTGGTGGGTGTGTTTCCTATGATTTTATAAAGAATACTTTTGTAAATGATGCCACATATTGGGGGAATCCATATAACAATGACGTTTTTGAGTGTGCTAAATGATCTCAATAGCTTTTGACAAGTTTAGAGCTCAAAGAGACTCCCAGGAGAGCAACACTACGAGCGCACGTCCACACAACTGCATAATTACCATACGTCGAAAATATAAAGGCGATACGACGCGTACAAATTGCCGAAGTCGTGAGATACTGTGAAGGATTTCCTAGAAGCGTTGGTGATTTAATTGTGTCTTCAGTTGTTGAAACAGCCTTATGCGAATTTTAATACGTGCTCGTCGGGTGTATTAATTTGCGTACGTGCTGTATTGCCATTCTCAAACTGTCTTTCTCAAAGCTGTACTAAATCCATACTGCGGGCGTGAAATTAACGAATGTGCAATAGGCACTGTCCTGTATTTTGCACCCTTAGGTTGAAACACCCCAAATTGCATATTCATTAAGGCACTACTACGTAGTATTTTGCTCATGTTCAAGATGCAATTCTCTGCGGATCCTATTGGGAACTTTTTTTACACACCCAAAGATCTAGTGAATAAGAGCTATTGAGTGTATATATAAAAAGGACTGTGCATTTGCAGTGCGTTATCATTAGCATTAATGCGTTTACACAGAGGATGCTCGTGGTCATGTTTTCTGTACACTTTTTAAACACGCAGCATGAGCATAACTGTTCTGGGGGACAAAAAAAAAAAAAACAGAGAATTGCAGCATCAGCATGCTTGGCCACAGCAAACGGAATAATAATAATAATAATAATAATAATAACAATAATAATAATAATAATAATAATAATAATTTTGCTGCTTATATGCAAAATTGTGCATATGGTAGCAATCGTGTAATAAAAAAAAAAGACAATTTGCCAACTGTTGTTTGGGGGAAATATTACGTTTATGCTATTTTATATGCTTTATGCCAATAAGATTATATTCTAGTTTCATGAGCAGTAACGATGCATAATCATTGCATAATTGTTTTACGGTTTGATTCATGTTTTTCCATCTGTAGGCCATTTTTAATACATCTGAATTCGAATAAGTTTTCATGTAATTTTACGTCTTTAAACAAATCTTTTTATAGGACTATGACTACAAATTTTTCCTAGTTGACCAGTAATTATAGAAAGCAGTCGACTAGTCGTCTTTTCCACAGTTAAAGCCAAAACTGTTTCACGACATCATTATTTAGGCCAGAAATAATGAACGTTTTTTTCGCTAGCTGTTTTAGGCCACACTGTTTGCTGTAGTTAAATCAGTGCAAGAAATGTGCAAAATAATAAACCTGTGGCGCATATTACACTATCCGAGATGAGCAATTCTTAAAATAGGCTCGTGGACGAGCCGACAGCTTAAAATCTGAAACTGAGAGCGCGCAGTACGGAAACTCTTGGCTCGTGATGTGCAACACGCGGCTCTGGAGGCGCTCTTTCACACGGGAATTCACTCTGCCATAGTGCAAGGAGTTTATTTACATTTTATTTAATGTTTTCAGACTCCCCAAATACTTTTAGCCTGCTGTCTTTACCATCTTTTTTTCCTCCACTTCCCTGACTAGCCAATATCTCCACAGCGGCGACTAGCGAACGTATTACTCTATGCAACCCCTAGTATACATGCGTAATATGCTAGACGAACTGTAAGGAAGAAGCCACATAAAATGTCCATTTGAGATTAATGAAAAACGGGGCTGTGAATATCTAATATGACCGTGAACACAATGCAGCGCACAATCTGCAGTTTGCAGATAGTGAACGCTGTCAGTGCTCCGAGTGTTACACTGAGTGCTGTGGCATTTTCAGAGAATTTTTTTTTTTTTTTTTTTACTGCTACAATAGAAGAATAAGAAAAACATTTGCCTGCATCAAGAGTACTCCTTTAACACTAACTGCAAGTTTGGAGTGATTATTGTGTCCTTATAAAATCTCCATGTGAATTGAAGTTGACTGCCGAGCAGTTTATCTGCTCCTAGACCTCCGAATTGTAATTTAAGTGATTGGCCGGACCCGGTTTGAAATATTTATCAAATGGAGAAGGCACTTCAGTCTGAGGCATGGTTATGCTTTATGATCTCTCTCTGCATGAACTCGTACGCTGGGTGGCAGTCAGCGGCCTTTTTAAGCTCTGGCTGACGTCGTTGCCGTTAACCGCCCTCGCGGTTGTTCCACTCGAGTTCAGCACGTTGAAGCGTTTTTTCCTGGCTCTAATGGCACAGCATTTGCAAAGACGGTGTACAGAGATGATGTCGTCGGTGGGAGCGATTGTGGCTGTAGTTAATTAGAATAGATCGAGGATGAAGTGTCTACATAAATCAGATGGACAGATGGGACGGGCAGGGAACGGATTAATCATCTCCTCATGTGTCAGTTAGCTCGCACAACCAGGGTTGCCAGGTCCAAAAAAAAAATCTCCAACACAAATTCTGCTTAAAAACCCACCCAAACTGTCCCAAAGTCTGAAGTGTCCAAATACAGATGCTTGAACATGCTATACATTGTAAATGAACAGCTGGTATATGTTTTTATTTATTCATTTTAAATTTTTTCAAACTCTTCTTTTTTTTGTCCTGCAAGTTCTTGGGTTGAAAGCTATTCAACACTCACATAAATAAATACATAAATGTCTTGTAAATGTATATTCATGTGAGTGTTGAATAGCTTTCAACCAAAGAACTTTGAGAAAAAGAAGAGTTAAAAAACGAAATTAATAATAAATAAATAAATGTTTTATAAATATATATTCATTTAATTTGAAAAAAACACTTCACAACCGTTCAAATATTCAACCTTTATTGCATTATTAAACTACCTGCAACTAAAGCCGTGTTAACTACGTATTATAAATGCCTTTGTTAATCTCAAAGATGCCAAAAACCTCTCTGTAAAACCAAACAAAAAAAAACAATTTTTTTTTTTTTTTTTGGGCCAATTCAGTTACACAGCAGTGCCATTTTATAGCTGTGTGCAAATCAAGTCTGTGTCATTTTAGCTACTTGTGCCAGTGTGCTGCACACCACCCATGCCAAGTCTGAATCTCTCTTGCCAGTGAGTGCAGGCCTCTTGTTCTGATTTTTATTATTTTTTTTCTTTCCTCCATTTCTTCATAATTAACACATAGCCCCACGCTTAGTGCGGCTGCACATCGAGGAATCGGCGGCTAGTGGATGAAATAATTCCGTTTGCCAGCGAGTGTGTGTGTGTGTGCAGGCGGCCGTCCTTCTGAGACTAGAAAGAAACAAGTGTGTGTATAACCTCTTTGCCTGGGGTTTACTGACAAAAGTATTTCAATATGAAAGTTTTGAAAGCAAAAATTAATGGTTTTAAATGCAGCACAGAAAAAGGGAGTTATATTTTACATCACGTGTGTGTGTGTGTGTCTGTGTAATTCAAAGAAAATAAATTCTGAATACTTTTGTCAGCTTCCATAGGGGTTGAAGTAAAGGACAGAGACTCCCCTCTACCCCACCTCTGCTTGATTTACTTTACTGTCAGCTCTTCTTCCTTGGGGAACGTTGCACCAGAGACTGGGACATAATGGCAGGATCTGCACGTCACGTTCTTATTAAGGGTATTTCATTAGCAATGCCGATTAGTCTGGGAGAAGAATAATTTGGAGGTTTAAAGCAAACAATGTCCCATGGTAAATATCATGGATCACTAGTATTGTGTGTTGCCAAATGGAGCTAGTCAGAGCAATCATTGCGGTGAAAATGAAAGCATGATGATAATGACTCACGCTGGCTAGAGGTATCTGTTTTTCTCAACTTCCTCCAGGCGGTGTGATCGGTTCGAGACTGCTGTCGTGTGATTAGCACATTGGGTTCTAGTTGTGCGTTTGCAACCGAGGTATCGACCCAGCGTTTGTCGACGCTTCCTGATTAAACCTCCCTTTTCATTTTACCCTTCCCAAGTTTCAAGGACCCGGTCAGGTGCGTCCGACCTTGAAATCCTGCTAATAACTAATAAATAAGTTAGTTAAGCCTTCTTAGAAATACTTCAGGTGTTCTTAGCTGTGGATATCCAAATCTGAGCCACTGCACACAGGCGGTCAATAACCAGGGGAAGCGTGTCCTTGAACCACAACCGCCGCGTCTCCTCCGGCCGTGGCCGGGCTGGTAATTACCGGCACACGGAATTAGCCGGGGTTGACGATTCAAACCCATTACCCGTGTCTGGAAGACAGACTTGGTCTGAGTCATTGGCATTCACCTGAAGGCTAAAGCAGGTCAGAAAGACGGGGCTTCTTCATATCACATTAATAATGCACCTTATTCAATATCCCACCTACTCTATGAAGTCAGCTCTAATTTAAAACAGCAGTTTGGTTGAGTTTGAATAATCTGCGAGATTCTGATTGCTTTCTCAAAATAGTCGTTTTTTTTTTGTTGTTTTTTTTTAAAAAGTGATATGGATAAAGCATTTATTTTGCATAATTAAGTTTAAGCAACGTGAGCAGTAAATGGAGAATGAGGTGAGCTTGAGTCTTAGGACCTAGGCATTTTTTTCTAATGAAATCTGTCTTATAGCTAATTTTCTCAGGTATAAGCCCCTTTTCCAGAATTTTTATGGGCAGGATGCCATGGGCAGTGCTTCATTTTCAAAACACGAGTTTTAAAAACATGTAATGCGCCAGTGTTGACTGTAGTGACTACGTCATCTACAGTCTGCTTCAGATATCATGATTTCCTTACAAATGGAACACACATTAGGACACATTAGGAATTTTGTGATGGGCCAACAAGTTTCAGAAACAGAAACAATGCCTCACTTGGTTTTGTAGCATCTTGTTCCTCCCCATCATCTTTGTGTACGACTTTAAGAAATGATAGTCCACTATGTATTTATTTATTACAGTTTTTTATTGCATTTTTTAATATCCATTATACATGAGCATGTGTGACTGATAACGTCAATGATTAAATAATCAGTGAATCAAATGAATAAATATTCATTTGATTCATTGAATCAATTGATTGATTCATTGAATCAAATTAATAAATATAATCAATTGGTCATCATAACCCAGTGCACAATCTCACACACCCATTCACACAGCTGTTCCCACACTACAGACAATTTGGAAATGCCAGCCAGCCTACAACACATGGCTTTGGACTGGGGAGGAAATCAGAGTACCTGGAGGAAACTCTCGAAGCACAGGGAGAACATGCAAACTCCGCACACACAGGGCGGAGGCGTTATTCGAACTCCCAAGCCCGGGCTCGAGTATTCGAACCCCCAAGCCCAGGCTCCGGAGGTGCGGGGCGGTGGTGCTAACCACCATCATTTATTAAAAATTATTTTACCATTACTTCTTTATTTCTGAAATTCCATAATTTTATTTATGAAAGCTTAAAAATCATGTCTCTAGGTCATAGATGATAATGCTAATCTCTGTGATGACAAGAAATTTGCAGAGTTTGGTGTGTAATTCTTTTACTGGACATCCTGTTGATTTGTAATAATTATCTGAAGTTCAATAAGCATTTAAAACCCAAAAATATTCATTAAGGCTTCTTACGCTGTCAGTGTATTTCTTTCGTTTCCTAGCATTTCCTAGTCATGTGATTATTATTTATTTATTTATTTATTTATTCTCTTGCAGTCACCATGTTCGGGACTGAAAATCACTTGCCTTACTTCAGAAGAAAATATGTACCAACAGTATTCGAAAAAATATGTAATATAAATGTAGTAACAGACTGTGATCCTCATGTACCTTCCTCCAGTTTCCACTTAAACTGGCAGAAAACGTACTAAATTTGTGTTTTCCTGATCTCCGTATATGTTTATCTCATAATCAACCCCTCTCCGTGCTCTGAAGAGTGCCTCAAAGCATTTAAGAGCTCCGAAGCCTAGTGGCTCTTCACGTTCTGGTGGGTAAAGGTCAGGCTGTTTTGATCATGAGGAGAAAAAGCTCTGTCGTTACAGGGCGCTCAATAAATTTTGCTCACGTTAGCAATGCTGGCTGCTGAGATCCTGGCTGTCCCTTCAGCGTGTACAGTAGCTCGCTAGCTAACATAAGGGGAGATGTATGGAAGGTGTATTGTGTGTAGTGAAATGTATCGTATAAGGGCAGGGGATTCTCAGTACAAATGAAAATTCTAACCAAATTTTAACCAAGCACAGACGCAAGAACATTTGATGCAGACAGTCCTCAATTATACATGCCCCCCCCCCCCCCCCCTTTCTACCTTACAATAATCAATAAAAAAATACTAGCGTTAGGAAAACCTGAATGGAATACTGGCTTGGATTCATAACGGCAGCTGTGGTTTCCTCCATTTTGCAGAGCGTGAATATAATCCTGTTGTGTTTCCCTCAAGTAATCCGCGTTTAGCTAAACATGTCCTCTTATTCAATCCAGTGCGCTTTATATGTAAGCATTCCACATGGATAGTCTCTCTCGACACATTGAGCCCAAGGAAACGGTGGCGGCAGATGGCTGAAGGACCCGTCATTTCGGTGGTGAGATGCATGTTCACCTCACAAAACAACTGATAATTGACTGAAAAACAGCTCCCTTGAGTGTAATAGGCCCATGAACCCAAGGCATAATTGCTTTCTCCAGTTTTATTTCAAACTCCATCGCTCCTGGATTTACATAGAACAAAGCGGCGGTTTCACAATGTATACCAGCAGTCTCTATTCCTTTTTTCTTTCTTATTGACTTGTATTTTTATTTAAATCATTTTTTTTTTGAATTTGTGCTTTCTATATAAGATTAGTAATAAATCCAAATCAGTCCACATGTGTTTGTGCATATGAAGATAAACAAGGTAATCGTATCAGTGTAATCATATCAGCATTACAAACGTGAATATTAAACAGATGCTTTCCCCTTCGGTACGTGTTCCGAACATTCCTCAACAACTGTCGAAAGATAGTAATTTCAAATCTCGGGCTGCGGATGTAATGAATGGGGGTCGGGGTGCGCGGTTGAAATATTGCGCTTTAAACGTGGAGCAAAATGTCACAAAATGTCTCCGTGGGCTTCTTAATGCATGTAGAGTTAATGGGAACCCATCCCTTGGAAAAGAAATTAATACCAATTATGCTAATTGGTGTTGGAGTCATGGCAGGAAATAAGGAGGTTGTGACAAATCTCTCGCTTGTCAAGTTCATCTTGTTTCTGAAGGCCGCCAAACGCATGGCACATGAGATAATCTAATAGTTCCTCGGAATGAATCACCATCTCATCTGCTCTGTCAACAGGCCACGCAGACTGAGCAATCATATTTGCCTTCAATTACGGAGCGTAAATACATTATAATACACCCCGAAGTGGTCAGGGGAGGATTCCGGCTCAGCATGCATACGAGTGATTTAAGGAAAACGGCAATATGTCTTCTATATGGACAAGGCGTCTTGTAGATCTGCTGTATGGAAAGGGTTTAACTGTGGATTGCTGGACTGCTGTTTCAGCTCTTCAATGTAAAACGTGAATATGAGTGTTCGAATGATGCGTGCTCTGGATGTCATTGGATAACTGCCGCGTTTCAGTTTAAAAGGACAGACATGAGGAGAGTTCATCAGATGAGTTAGTTTGGATCTGGATTGTGAATAAACATTGAGATGCTGAGTAACTCTTCTTATTTATTTATTTATATTTTTATTTTAAGGGTTAATCTTGCTCACAATTTAGTCCACCAATGAGTAGCTTGGGTTATCGATTCATCTGTGGCGTTTTCTCCCCCCCCCCCCCCCCCCCCCCCCACACTTCCACATATGTCCCTCGGTCTTTCAGATCTATTCTTAGTAAGGATTCGTCACTGAGGGAAGAAAATGAAACACTTTTCGTCAGAGAGACAAGACCTTTCGTAATAACAGACAAAGGTCACAGTGTGTAGGCAGCTATAAAGCAAATCTTTAAAAAAAAAAAAAAAAAAAAATCATTCTAAACCATTTTCTAACTGAAATATTCACCCCTAAACAAACACTTTTTTATTTATTTAATTTTATTTTTATTTTCGGGTAAGCGCTTCTACGTTCTGTTAAACGATTGCGCATTTAAAACGGATCGGTCGGGTTTCAAATTCTGGAATCGCGATCCAAAATGTACATTTTGGTTCTGCCTCAAATCCATAAACTGTGCAGTATAATGCACACAAAGTAAATGTAATTATCTATGAGTGAGTGCAGAACGCAAGTCCGTAAACATAAGAACAAGTGAGAGTTGAATCCAGGAAACACAGAATGAAGAAACAAGGCCCTCAGGAAAACACGGTATTATAATATATAGCATTCAGCGAAGCAGAGAAACAAAAGGGTATTCATAGACTAACTCATTAAGAGCTATAAACACTGAACAGGTGCACACATTTGGTAAACAAACCAAGGACAGGACAGACGTGGGACCAAAACAAAGGCATGTGGCAAAACATTAATAAAAGCACACATAAGACTAAGACGAGCGCAAGGAGCGATTGGAACTGTGCCACGCCATGGAAAAAAAAGTTGCTAGATGATGAATCATTTAAAAAAAATATAAAAAAATAAATGAAGTTTAAATGGCTAACACAAATATTAGACAAGAGCAAAGCAAAATAAATTGTTAGATTTAGCACTGTGGTAATGCAGCAAGCGTTTCGTTTTAATTTCGCGCTTTGTCCGGGCTTGTTGTCTTGTCCATTGTATCTCTGGAAGTACAGCACTGTTGCAGTAAATGAACTTGCTTACAAACCCAATTATCACCACGAGCGCTTGGGACGAACTTCAGAACGATACAGATGTTATGAAGACGAGGTTTGTTTCAGAAGCTCCACACACACTTCTTGACGCGCCACATCGGCTCACGCGGATGAAGCCTAAAAGTAAAGTAACGTGTTAACTGTCATCATTTACAGTTAAAAGCACACAGTGATATCCAACACTGTAATGTATTCAAGCAAGCAGCGGTGAATCATTTGCATAAACATATACTGTACAGGTCTTTCATGTAAATGTAGAGTGTACACTGAAATCGAAAAACGTCGTGATAGTACAAATAGTCCATGGTCTAAAAATACCTTGAACTTTTCGAACTGTTTGTACGATTCATTTAAGTGTTAAGAGTTTATTATTGAAGTGTATTGCTGCCACGCTGGGGGAAAAAAAAAAATCCCAGTCTGGTTATTACGAGAAAAGCATGTTATTATAGGAAAACTCCTTGTTATTATGGAAAAAAACAACAACTCCTTACTAAAAGAAAAATGTTATTAGATAAATAATCTCCATATTGAGAGAATAGCATCTTGTTACTACAAGAATGCATCTTATTACCAGAAAACATTATAAGGGGGGAAAAAAAACATGTTGTAATGAGATAAATATATGATAAAAACAACGTGTTGATCCTATTTTAACGGTATGGTTACCATTTTTTTCTTTTTTTTTTCTTGCATGGCAACAGTGAGTTTCCATAGCACTATTTGTTAGAACCTATCAGTTGTTCACCATGTAGCCTAGATTGGAAAAAAAACAAGATCAGTTATTAGGTTTTTATAGCATATTTTATCTCATAACAAGATGCTTTTATTGTTAAAAAAAAAAAAGAAAAGAAAAAAAGAGATACTGTTGGTGATTTGTTTTTCTTCCATGGCAGCAGTGCGCTTCTACACATTTATGTAAGTAGATCTAGCGCTCCTTTAAGTGCTTAGTGAATAGGTAGGTCTTCAGACTTTGTTTGCAGCCAGGGGATGTTTATACAACCACCCGGGTGCCGGAACAGAGTTGAGTCTTGATGAAAGTGTCTTGAGGGGTGGAAGGTCAAGTCGAAGACCGCTCGTGGCTCAAAGGAATCAAGGTACTGTCCGGGATTTGATAAGTGCTTTTGAGGTAGGTTTGGGGGGGGTGTCATATGGTTTTGGAGCTCCAGGGAAGAAGCAATACATTGCAATGGTGAGTGAGGACAAGAGAGTTTTGTGACTGACCGTTTTCAAAGGCTGCTGAGAGGTCAACAGAAGCTTCAGAACCCATGATGGTTTGGTTGAACTAACGGCGTGAAGCTTGACAATAACAGCCCAAAGGGTCCTTTTTGAGGAATGTACTGCTTTTGAAGCCTGACTGGAGAGGACTCCTGAAGGTCATTCTGGATGAGAAAAAGAGACAATTGATTGTAAACAGCATGCTCAAGGATCTTGGAGTGAAAAGAGAGAAGCGATGGCGGTTGGTAGTTGCTTGACATCTGAACCAATCATCATCCTTGACAGTATATATATATATATATATATATATATATATATATATATTTTCCCCCAGTTTGACCAGAACTGAGGCCAGGCTGATTCCAACACTTTTTTTTTTTTTTTTTTTTTGATGAGAATTCCATTCTTGTAAATTGCAGGATTCTCGTAACCACAAAATGTTATGATGTGGATGAAATGAACGGGTGCATCGAACGTGAGCAAGCTGGATTATTTACTCCATTATTCTTTTTTCCCCTCCAAGATGTCTTTAGAGGAGAAACTAAAAGTAGATAGACTAAGCACACACCGTCCTTTAAAGTACAAATTACTCCAAAGGACAGACAACAGACGTTTATTGTTTTTTGTTTTTTTTTTGGGTTGAATGAAAGAGGGAGAACTTTTTTCTTATTTATTTATTTATTTATTTATTTATTCATTTTTAAGTTTGCCACCTTTGGTATGCGGAGGACACACAGCTTGAGCAGATTTAAAAATCGAAATCATGATTGCACCTGCTCTATCTGATTTTAAGCGTGTGGGTAATAGTTTGCCTCGCAACATTCTTATTATGCCTTTGATGAGACCTCCTGATATAATGCATTGCTCAACCCTAATAGTTTCATTATCGAGCTACTGATAGATTTTTTTTTAGATTTTTTTCTTTTGCGCTCCTATCTAATATCACCACCAGCCATCACTGCCTCCATCATTAGTATCGAGAGGTGGGTAAAGTTTAATGCTTAATACCTTTTTAAATATTTTAAAGTCATTCATTTTTTGCATCTGACCCCACTTTACTTACGGTGATCGGCATAAACAAATTTTTTTCATTTTGATATGAGCTCTCTTCGTCAAAATCCAAATCATATTATATTACTACTTGTTTGTCCTTGGTCAAGAAACATACATACATACACAGACAACATTTGAGCTATTTTTATCAATTCGAATTACTTGTAAAGCCAGACATGGCAAATCCAAATGAACCTTTTAGTGTTTTATCGGTTTGTTTTTCCTCAAAAAGCGATTCCTTTCTTATTGTTTCATGTTGACTACACTGTAGTGTAGTGTAGTTTGGTACAGTGCTTGATTTGTAAATCTGTAGGTCCGAGAACAATAAGAAGGTATGAAAGGTCCTAGTCCCCGAACTTAGACACGCACAAGTGCTATTAGAATCTCACTTAGCCAACGCTATTCAATGCAGACCGGTAGGCCTATGTAATTGATCACACAAGTTTATAGCAGTGCGTATTCTCAGTACAAAGGGAAAAAATAAATAAATATGGATAGCACATTCTACCAACTTATGTGCCATCAGCTCAGTTAGGTGCAAAACACATTTGCCGAAAGCACTTAGAAAACAAAGTTACGTTTCATACAGTAGGCCTACTTACAATAAACTAACCTTAAGTGCAAAGGAAGAAACCAAGAAGAAAGCGCCCTGCCTAACACAAAGTATTCCACAAAGCTACTATGTCTGTGTCGGAGAGTAGGACTCGTCCCGGTGTCCCTTACGTATCCATGAGCGCACACGGCACAATGTTCGAAAACACGAGAGACGAGATGGTGGGGATGAGAAGGGATGCACGCTGTGTGCTACAAATGAGATTCATTTTGGAGAAAGCCCACTCGGGCTCTACTCGAGATTGGTACGGTATTCACCGTAGCCAACAACGGCCTCAGCCCTTCTGGATCTTTTTGTGTCTTTGAGTCTCTGTACTCCCTAAAAGCCTGAATTGACTGTTCATGGGCTCTTAACTCTGTTTAATTCCTGGCAGTCAATCTCACTGTCAAAGCTCTGGTTTGGTATATTGTAGTATGGAATATTCATATCATAACTCCATAACTAATATCCACACGCGAAACCATCGATTATTAATATTTGAATGGCGATCGTATGAACAGGTAGCACAAATTAGGTAGCATAAATTAGCCGCTCCAGGATTTCGTGAGCGCAGAAATGAACGCAAAATCGAGCGAACGCCGCAATATTCAGAGGAGCTTGCACTTAGTTCTAAATGAACGCCGATTTTCCGCAGACTTGAGCCTAGACGCGTCATATGACGTCATCACATCGCGCGTTCAGCCTCTCGGATTCGCGTACGTCGAACGCGAGTACAGCTGAAAGGTCTCGTTTCCCAACAAATGTCACTGCGAAAGACCGTGCAAAACAATTTCGTGCACTTTCGAATGGACTGATAAATGAGGTCTATAATTAACCGTGTATTTCCACATACACGCTCTGGTATGCAGTGATTACTTTTCGTTCTTATTTATGTCGCATATTATGACTTCTGTACATTGAAATTTCATTGGTAGCACCATTTTAAGATGTGTGTCGAGAGACGTTTTGCAGCGTTAGAGCGTTATAGTTAAGATCTGCCGTGACCATTTTGCCATTCCCGGGCATAGTTTAGCTTTATGCGAATATGAATGTCTCATCTCAGTATGAAAGCCCTGTCCTTAAAGCAGTGCCAGTGGTCCTTGTGATGGCTCCTTCTGCTACGTTTCGCTCTGGACGGCGTCAGTGCTTGAGACGCTCCTGCCAGTGGAACAGACACTAATGGACAATGGACTGAGAGAATCTTGGACAGCCTTTGTCCAGCACACCATCTGCCCGCTGTTGAAGATCACACGCCTGCTCCACAGAGCAGCAGCTTCAGCAGGAATTCATTACCACACTTTGGCTTCATCCACACCCCCAAAAGGGTCTTGTCCTTTGATAGAAATCACTTTGAGCATTATATTGGACAAGTAATTGCCTTTCACTTATGAAAACAACTCATGATTGGACGCACATCGACCTACTCAATGATTACCTCTTTTCTTGAAATAGACTTTGGATAGGACGACTGCAAAGTGACAAGAATCGTCTGAAAGGTTTTTCTTTCTTTTTGGCTCCTTTTTCTAAATAGGATATTTTCTGAATGACCTCAACCGACCTTTAATTCTGTGAAGTACATTGTTGTTGGTTTTTTTTTTTTTTTTTTTTTTTGCTTCTGACCTGTGTCTTGGAAAATTTATCATTGCTTTCAGTTGAATGCCTGAGGAAGTGTTGCTGCTCCTATTGGCTGCTCCTCACAGTCTTTCACACCATATTTAACCTTTTTTTTGTTGAGAAAATGCCAGAGCAGCTTTCAAATTCTTACAAAAGAGGTGGTTAATCACAACATTATAGAAAATTACATAGTTTCTATTTAAAAAAAAAAAAAAAAGGAATTCTTTTCATGAACACTATCGTTTTTAAAAGCCTTCCATGCATTATTCAGTTCTTATTCGTCGACGAAGCCGGCGCATTGTGAATATGAATGTCTCTGGAGCTCCCCCAGGTTGGAACAGATGGGGCCGAAGCAGCGAAATGCAGTTTAGACTTGCAGTCAGGCTGATCCTTACGTGACAATCTCACTCTGAGAAATTCATTCTAGTCCACAAGTTATTGCTGGGGGGACGGTGAGGAGCGCTGATGAGTGACACTGCCTGTATTCCTCAGCATGAGCTCATTTCTCCAGCTGTCATATCACCAAACGACAAGGCAACAGCAAGAGCCACCTCGTATTTCGGGGATTAAATCTCGTACTCGCTATTGGTGTTTGACAAATTGAAGTTGCATGCCGGCGACGACATGGCTGATATACGTGCCGGAATCGGCCGTCGTTACACGGTGGGCTGTTTCAGTCGACGGGTCATCGGGTGTGCCACGGACGGTCAGGAAGCTGAAGAATAGCTTGGACGAAATTCATTTCTGGGGTGGGGCTGGGTACTCTGATAACGGTCAAGCCACAGACGCCCGGGTGCAAAGTGGGCCAGAACGTAGCAAGCTCTGCCTTGACAATGCCAAAGTGCCGCTCCATTTTCTATTCAGGGGACCTTGAAAGTGTGAGCTAGTAAATAGGAGTGTGCCGCGGTGATAACACACACAATGACGGTTCAGATATAAGGGGTGCCCAATTTTCGGTTGCCACATCAGCACCAAAAATGCAGCTCAATCAGTCCTTCATTTAACATTATGACCATTTGGTCTGTCTTTGAAAATCCCAACTGCGTCAAATGGTTTCCTAGAGGGTCTCGCACAAAAGGACTACAGTGTCCTCTGGATAAGTATTCATTCTTCCATGTTACAGATTATTGTGTATTTCTTACGTGCATGTCCATGTTAGGGAATATAACGCGCAATTCAGAACGAACATGTAGCGCGTTCTAAACTGATACGAACAGGAGGCAAGGAATGTATTTTATTTGATTGATTTTATTTCTTGTTAGAAAGCTGTCCCATGCAATGCATCTGCTTGAGTGGTGCATTGAGGGGGGAAAAAACTTATGTCAACAGGAGGTTTTTACTTTCATGAAGGTGTGAGTGAGAGGTTAGATGTGAAGTTTGCAGGGAAAAATAAATACCACATTTATTAATATGAATGAGAGTTGCTGTGCATTTAATGTCCATTCATTCATCCTCACTTAATGCCTGGTCAGGATTGTGCTGATTTTTAAATGAGACTACTAGGATGTTTATATTTTGGGAAATGGAATGAATTAGAATTGTTAGGAAATATCGTGGGCAGGTACAAACAAAAAATAATAACTCTGGTGATGTAGCTGAGCTTGAGGAACTGTCAAGGCCAGCCTTGCATTTTCCTGTGTATGCCACGCCTACTTCATGTTTAAACCCGAATACAGATACAGATGGCGGTTGCGTTGTGGGACACCCCTTGTCCATGCAAATGTACAACTACGTGTACAGCATTCTCATGCTAATTGGTTAGCATGTGGCATACATGAGTCATCAGTGAGCTTGCTCACATTTCTACAGGCTTCACTTAAGGGACTCGCTAGTTATTTGTTTGCGCAGTGTTGCGTAGTCTAATGCCAGTCATTCTAGCAGCGTGCCATGCAGTACATTGCATCTAGTTTCCCTAGATATAATAGATTTATCACTTGCGTTATACTTTCTTTCATAACAAGCCACCATATGGTTATGGATAAGAACGTCGCACTTTTCTGATCATTGTGGTGTTGAATATCTCATAACCGTACTGTTGTGTGTCCTAGTCCAGACATTCGCATAAGATATGGCTAATTTACTCCTCACAGCTCACGCACCTTCAGCCAAGGCCATTAAAGGGCAGCCTTCATGCTCAATCACTGTAACTCAATTAATGAGGCAAACAAAAAATAATTTCCTGTGCCACTTAGCACCCTTTTTACTGCCTTTCTGGGCAAGGCAAGTGCAGAATCCAATCCATTAGCACTCCTGCTGTATATCCTGTATGTAACAAGCCAGAGAACACGATCCAGTCCGACCTCTAGGAGCGAATCTGCACAAATACGGCAGACTAGTTGGTTTTGAATGCATGCCCAGAATCTGGCCTCTGCTGCTGTCACTGAGCTGGAAAAAATACTGACAGTACAAAACACATGTATAAAAAAAAAAAATAAAAATAAAATAAATTTCTACTATCCATTCAATGGAGGATTGCTGTTGTAGTGGAAAGCAGAAGTGCTGTACTTAAACATGATTTTTATTTATTTATTTTTTGGAGGGGAGTATTTTTTGCTTAACACAGTCGACTGACGTGTCACTCAGGATGTATTCCCGCCTCATGGCCAGTGTTCCCAGGATAGGCTCCGGATACGTTGTGACCCTGATCAGAATAAAGCGTTTACTGATGACTGACGTATGAATGAAAAGTAGAATAAACTCTACATTCTAGTTATATTTTAAAACAAATCTGCAACACTGTAACTAGAAAGACACTTTTTTTTTTTCTCCCCAATCCAGTAAGTATTACAGTTTCCAGTACTGCTCCAATACTGACATCCTCTTCGTAACCGACACACATCTCCGCAAATATCTGTTGCCAAATTATGGAATATGTCACAGGCGTGGTAAATTAAAGCAATCTGTGTCCTATATTCACATGCATGATCCGTGTCGTGTCCGTCATCACACGTTCATGGCATCAGATTGGAAAATGTATTATTTTCCCAACTCATACGGTGACTATTTATTGCAGATGAGGGGAAGCTTCAAGCAGTTAAATTAATCTCAATTTATGCGATTCACATGAGGTATTTGCAAATTCCTATAATGCTCTCTCATAGAGAGTCTCACTGTCTGACACCTAAAAGTGACAGGGTTACTTGGGTGTAACACCTCTGTACACCTCTGTACAATGACCATGGCCTGACGATGTAGCAGCACCGATATTAATTCAAATCGTGGAAAGCGTGCTGCTGACGTTGAAGCTTCAGAAAAAAATTCTTGGTACCAATCAAGAATTCTCCCTCGAATTTGATATTTGCTGTAAACGTCTGTATGTTGATGGCTGCATTAGAATTGATCAAGTAGGGAAGTAACTGAATGCCATTATATGGAATGAATATAATGAATGGTATGGTTTAGGCCACGCCCACTTTGGCTGTAAACCCAATTACAGATATTTGGAACACTAGACAAAAACAGATTCAGAAATATTACTGTGTTTCAAACCTATAATCAAGACCGCTAGATAACCGCATGAAAGCTAGTTTGTGAGCTATTAGAATGCTAGCTAATGTTTGGCGAGATTAATTGAGGATTATTTGTAGTTGTTGGCCTAATGTCATTAGCCAGATTTAATTCATGCCTGCGCACATTCCATGGCTGCTGTGGGCCAAATAATGTACTTATTTACCATCAGTTTTTATTAGCAATGCTGCCTTAAAGGCCTTTTGCTGTGCTTTTAAGTTATTGAGTTTGATCTTTACATCTAGTACTTCATATATTAACATTTTTTAAGTGAGGGCTTTTTTTTGTACTTTTATGACCTCTGGTGTGTACATTTTGTGTTTGTGTGTGTTCATTGCTGATTTTCATTGCATAAGGTGCTCCGGCTTTTCTAGTGCATCATATGTATTTATCTGCTGGTAGGTGATGGTGAATAATGACTGTACGGAGACACAGAAATGGCTGTTAGGCACAAGACAAAGTAGAAGCTTGTACTGATCCTCTGCATAATTGACCGGATGCACGATCGACTTAGTGTCCCAAGGGTATGCATGCCATAAACTACAGGAGAAGTAGAATGCACCAACGGATCTCCAGGCAAAAAGGACAGGTATTGAGTACTCAATGGATTGACGTCCTAATCTGCCCTGATTACCTGCTCTGGAATGTGTGGGATACTGAAGCTTGCAGACTTGAAGGCTGAAAATCTCAAGATGTCTGACTGTTTGATTTGGGGCCATGTTGTCTGGCACTCAGCCGCCCGCTTACCTTAGCCTCATTGATGTAGGAGAGAGGCAGATTTATTTTCCAGAGCATGACTTAATGCTTTCCCACCTTATTAGCTAATTTCACAACCGGGTGTCTGATACCTGATCCCAGATCCGAACATCAACAAACCTTTGATGTGTGTAGTATAGTACGTGGATGGATAGATCATGACTGTCATTCCAGTTCGAGGTCCTTCTCCCTTTTTAAAATTTCTGAAAGGAGGGACGACATGCAGGTCATGCCTCCAGACGTGAAAAAAAAGGCAACCGTCGTAAGGCGGCGCGCTATGTTGGTATGCCGTTACATCAAAATTAATGGAGCTGTCAGCTCTATATATAGAGCTAAGGCAGCACCGTGATTTGGACTGAATCTGGGGCTTGGTCTCATTAGGCCCCCCCCCCCCATCCAGCTGAACAGAGACGGAGCAGGCGTCGCAGGGTCACATTTTAATAGTTTTAGCGGCCATCGATGTCTCCTCGGGTGCCTGTTTCACTCTTCAGCGTGGCCTGTTAATATGAAACATCTGTGCATTTCCCCTCACATCAGCTTTGAGATGTAGAGGATTAGAACATGGAGGAGAAAAAAACGGGTGCTTAGAGAGTCATTGTTTTTTTTTGTTCTTTTTTTTGTTTTTTTTTACCCAAAGGATAATAGGATGAGTGATAATGCTACTTCGGCACGGTCATTCCAGGCATGGTAAACAATCACGGCCCTTGACAGCTTACAGACCATGGTATCATTATTAGGACCTCAAGGTATATTTATATTCTGCTCTCACTGCTTCTGGCCCCTTTGCAAAGATGCAAGTGCAGTGATGGGCCATAATTACTTGTCAAACGTCTAAAGCTTCCTGGGGGGAAAAAAAGAAAAAATCTGGCACATATAGCCATTAGGTGCTTTCCGTACAGATGCTTTGCACTTTGCAACTTTTTAGCCGGACCAAAAAGAGGAGACTGTAGAGTCAGGATGCTTGTTAATTACTGACCCTGCTCAACCCTTCCCAGGCCATTTGCTAGCACACTTGTTGAGGGCTTCTTATTTTAAATTTTATCATTGCGACATGATACATGGATTGTCCACCTTCTTTTTTTTTTTTCTTTCCCCCCCCGCTGCTTGAAGCCAGTTATTCCTATATGCATATAGTAAGTTGGAGAACATCTCGTACATTATGTGCGTCCACTTTTTTTGGCTTTTAATGTCACCAGGTTTAATGTGTAGACATAAATGAAGTGCTCTACAGAAGGCTTCTAACGAACAGTAATTGCAGGCTGTATTTTTTGTGCAGACAACGAAGGAAGAGCAAAAATAATTCCGTACCAATCATTCATTTAACAGCAATGTGGCCTTCCTGGTTTAATGGACAACATGTTGCACGTCATAGTTAATGTAATAATGAGCACGGAAGTCAGTAATATAGAATATTAACATGCTTTCAGTCTTCCCGTTACCTCATTTTTGTTCCAAAATATCGCCGAGTTTTAACATGTGAACTGCCGCTATTGTTGATTATTCCACGTTATAAAACAGAGCCGATACACAATATAAGCAGTTATTGAATTCTGTATTAATGTGCCCTTTTTTTTTTTTGTCTGTAGAATGGAAGAATCTTTATGTTGCTTAGCAACCAAAACTCTCTAATAGACTACATTGTATGCTGGAGGAATTGTTTATTGCGAAAGTTATTAATAATCAGTTTAATTACGTGTTGGTGGTTTAAGGCGGCCATTTTTTTTTTTGCATGATGCACACCCTATCACTGGTGAAGGGGTGTGCATCCTACCTAAGAAAACACTTGCTTGTGAGAAAAATCACTGTAACGCACCCCCTCTTGTGGCTTATTTGCTTTAATCTCCACATGTTACTCTGGAGACAGTCATTTTCACTGAATTAAGAACATGATGTGTAGTTTTACAAACAAACAGGCCTTGAGTCATGCTGTAAAGTTTGCGCGTGTAATTCTAGCCCAGCCGGCTAAATGATGAGTGCACATTACATATATTGGCCCATGGTTTAAGGTAAAACGGTGAGACGTTTACAAGAAAACCCACTTGCATACTTTCTACTCACCAGCCTCTATAGCAAGCACGTGATCACAGAGGACTGATCTCCAAATCATCGCAAGTGGCGTCTGCGAGTTTTCGTCGACTTTATCTCACAGAGCGAACGCCGCATGTGCCACTAACGTCGCTAACGCCGAAGCCTGCCTTTCTCCTCCGGCCGCCTGGAAGATATGCTATTAGTTTCCATGGTGACAATCTCCTTGTGTTGTGACTAGAATTCGAAGGACAGAGGGGGACTGACTGGCCTATTTGCATGCCGCCTCGGTGCGAGAAGCTGTCAGTCACAGATCATTCCAGCCACGTCTTCGGAAATCAAGGCTTTTTCGAAAAAGTCTCCGAGACCCTTTCCCTCATGAGAAAGTGGTCAAATAATGAGGTCAAGATAAGCGCTGAAGGTTTGTTTGCTGAGCAGTGTCCCGGTGGCTGTAGCAGGCCACCGTGACATCGCATCAGCCCTAGTGATTCAGGAATCCGCACCACCGGAGTAATGGAGTTCAGGAATTGATTCTTGAGCCAGGAGTGCTGAACGAACCGCTGACGTCGGTGCTCCAGGGTGAGCGCGAGAAACCGGTGGTCAGATAGCCATGGTTCCAGTGCAGTGTCCTCGTAACCTAGAACACTGGAATATCTCTTGGAATACCTCCTGTCCTTCTCATTTGAATGTTTGCTCTGCTCCCAATACACCTGGTTCAACTAATCAGAATGAATAGCACTTTCCTTTTTGAATGAGGTGGTGGTGTTTTTTTTAAAGGAGGCAAAGCACTAAAATGTCCAGGACTAGTGGTACTCTGGGACCAAGGTTACGGACATCTGGCGTCGAAAATGGAAAAATGAAATAATTGGTACAGCCTTTCATTAATTCAAATCTACACCGGCAGTATGAAAGCGAACATCACACATTTGTTCAAAACCATACGATTACTACATTGTGCTGCTTTGGTATCTAAGCAATTTGAGTTTATTATAGACTATAGTTGAGTGTCCGTGTTTTGCAGTCATTCGGCAATGACTCATGAGGAGATCAAGATTCATTCCTACTTTCACTCATTCATTTTCAAATTGTTTATCCAGGTGGATGAGGAGTGTATGCTTAGAACACTTAGGGTAGAAAGTCCACCTATTGGTTCAAGATCAAACCCAAGACTCTGGAGCGTAAAGACCTGCTGCACCACCATTCGATTCTACAACTAGGCAAACATCCCAAACCCCAAAGTGTAACAACGAAAGACCAGCCATATTTAGTGTGTATTTAACTTGGTGTATATACACGACATAATCGTGGAACATCATGGAGAACCGTGACGTTCTGATTGAGGACCTCTGGATTTCTCAACCAGAGAGCAGGACATTTGTTTAGATTCCAACTCTGCCAGCGATGTAGCAAACGGAGGCTGTGATATTTCATGACGCAGTAGCGCTCGCCTATCACATGCTTCAGTGATGGGATTTTCAGCCGCCTCCCGCAAAACCACTGCATTGGAAGCTTTTCTCGCGCTAGATTTCATGCCGCGTGCCCTTTATTTCACACACTGCGTTTCACTGAATTACATACAGTCTCGAGGAGGTCCGCACGCGAAAGGACTCTCGTGTGAAATTCTCTCCACACCTTGTTGCATTTAAAAACGCGATCGTTATTCGATTTAACCCATGCTTTTTATTACAGATTTGTGATCTGGTCCCCTCCGTAAGACTTAGCAGACGATGAAAAGTGAGGCGTAAGGGATTGAGCGGGTAATGCGTTGGAACCTCTGAGCTGTGTTCACACTGCCTGTCATTTTTTTTACAGCGAAGCCCTGGATCAAGGGGGAAAAATATTTTAGACCAACGTATTTTGATCAGAAATGTGTATTCCATCTAGCCTAGGACCCACAAAGTTCCCTGACTGTGTGTGTGTGTGTGCGCGTGTGTGTGAGAGTGCACAAGTGTGTTTCATTTAATTCCCATCAAAGCCACAGCAGCACTGCTGATATGCTCGGTCCTCCCCTGAGACTGTGTGCCGGGTGTGTGGCTGCTCAGTGCACAGCTTCTTGGATTACCTCCAGGATTATAATTAACGCAGTCTCTAAATCATCTGTGATATAGCCACCTGGGTCAGATGATGTGTGTGGGTGCTGAAATCCACATAGCAAAAGGTGTCTCAGGGTTCTTTTTTTTTTTCTGTCAGGAGCATTCCGATTTCAGAACTCGACATCGCTGCGTTCCGCACGTCAGAACCGCCAGATATTCGGTGCACATTGTCGGTTTATGTTCATATTACGAAACAACAACCATCGCCACTTCTCAGAGCCGAGCGAACCGGTTTCACGACCCCCATCTAAGTCGGCCGTTTATTCTACCCATCAGTCCGAATATCTTCCCTCTCGTGCTCTCAGTACCGTCACCGATTCTTCTCATTTCAAATCAACTTGCTCAAGTGTTTTGCCAGCACTTGAAAACAATTCTTCTCCAGTTTCAGTGCTCTTCAAACTGTGAAGTAGATGGCTCCTCAGCAATGGCGAATGATTCATCAATGCCCTGTATAAATACATACTGCGCCGTGTCCACAACATCGGCGCTCTTGTCGAGAGCCGTTGAATAATAAATGAACTTCTGGGCATTGCTGTTAAAGAGGTTGTAACCCATATCTTCCACTCGTCTACTAATAGGTCTAGCTGGTGAACTAATGCGTCGTGTTTCCTTGGGTACATGTTATTTTACGATCTGGTGCACATACTACGCAAGAGCTTCGTGGCACCTGTGAACTAGCCGCTAAGTGTTCATGAAAGTCTTTTAGTGGTGCTTTTTGTTGTTATATACTTCTAGTTCATACAGTGATGGGAAAAAGTATTTTTGCTGATTTCTTGCGTCTTCTGATTTGGTGTACTGTATATCTCATACTAAATACTTTTACATCCTCAAACAGCGTGCAACGTAAAATAAAGGCAACCTGAGTAAACTCACAAAATGCAGTTATTTATTTATTTATTTTTATTGAAGTCCTGCCATGGCAGTCTTAAAGCAGGTCAGTGATCCAAAATTCAGTTCGGTTCAATTTTATTTGTGTAGGGCTTTTAACAAATGACATTGTCTTAAAGCAGCTTTACAGAAATATATAAACACAGGATACACATTTTAAGTGTGGGAATTTATCCCTATTGAGCGAGCCGGTGGAAAGGAAAAGCTCCCTTAGATGAAATGAGGAAGAAACATTGAGAGGAACCAGACTCCGAAGTGGACCCGTCGTCATCTGGGTAACGACGGATAGTGTGAAAGTAAAAGAAAGTTCATTATGGTTTTTACATGAAGTCTGTTTGTCCACTGTTCACTAAAGTAGATCTGAGTGTAAAACTGTATGTGGTAATTGCAGTCCCAAGGCGAGAATGTCCATGTGGAATTGAGGTCCTAAACCATTTCCTTGGTACATCAAGCGGTACCATCCTAAGCAATCTCCAAGCTGTAGGCTCCAGTTCAAGAGAGCTCCATCCAGAGGTAGGACATCAGAACATACATCAAAACATACATCAAAATCAACACAAAAATGGTTCACTGACCACAAAATCAAGGTCCTGCCATGGCCATCCCAGTCCCCTGACTTAAAACCCATAGAAAACCTGTGGGGTGAACTGAAGAGGAGAGTCCACCAGCATGGACCTCGAAATTTGAAGGATCTGGAGAGATTCTGTATGGAGGAACGCTCTCAGATCCCTTGCCATGTATTCTCCAAACTCATCAGGCATTATACTAGAAGAGTTATCTTGGTAAAGGGAGGTAGCACAAAGTATTGACTAAAAAGGTGCCAGTAATTTCTGCATGCCTATATTTAACAGAGATATATGTATATATTTTATAAACGTCTTTTGTTTGCAGTTGTTTGATATCCCTGAGAGCAGAGTATTTTTGTGAATTTTTTGAACAAAAGTTCAAAAGATTAAACAATAAAGACAAGTATTCACTGCCTTCTTTGCTCATATTTACCAAGGGTGCCAATATTAGTGGAGGGCTCGGTATCTTCCATTCAAGTGTTGTTTAATAATGTTGTCCCTGAAAATTTAGTAAGTTCCTTCACCATGATGACTACTCCTTGCGTGGTATCTTCCCAACCAGTGGCAGTTTCATTTATAATGACACCAGGTGCAATTTGCATGGGAACATTATTTATTTATTTATTTTGCTGCATTTTTATCACCTTTTTTTAAACATATCTTTGTTGTACGCTTATGAACTTAATGTCTAGAGACATTGCACGTGTAAATTTTGAAGTGGATATACGGTATGCACTGGATGTATACTGCATTTGTTTAATCATAATGTTCAGCCTTCTAACCATAATAGGCATTTATTCAGACCACTGGGCCTGAGAGAATACCGCTGTCTATATGTTAGAGCCTAAAGGTTTAGTTGTCATCGTTTCTGTTTTGTTGTTCAGTAAGCAAAGTAGCGACGTGATGCTTACTGTATGCACTTGTGAGTTTAAAAAAAAAAAAGAAAAGAAAAGCTGAACGTGCCAAAATGGCTGAAGGCATTTTAAAATGATATTGTGACACAGTGGCGCTGTCAACACCTCTGATTCTACACATAATGCAGGGTTTCTTGGAGATCTCTCTCTGAGGACATATTGATTTTTACAGTATAGTGGAAATGTGAGAGGAAACAAGCTGATGTTCTGCTCTAGCTGCCATCGAGGTCCCTGAGGTGAAAATAAATAAATAAGTAAACAAATAAATAGTAACAGCAGCTATTATTATTGTTTGTTTATTTGGGGATTTATTGGTTAATAACTTGAAGACTCACTTTAAAAAAATTTTTTTTTAAAGAAGTGTTGTGTGTAATCTCAACACTGTTGGAGGTTTAGGTGATGTCCTTTTGTATAAAACCGTTAAGTAGATTTCCAGGACGTACATTTTGTGAAAATTAATTGCACCGAACAGAAAAAGACCCGAGAAGACTTTTGGATTCGGTCCAAAACGTTTCATTTGACTGGATGGGGACGAGGCAACCGGCAGTCTGGTTTCCATGGCAACTGGTGGCGTCTGCCTAGACACATGGGTGGCCAAGGTGGAGAAAATCCTTCTGGGCATAATTATAAAGTGGTACTTTATAATGATCACTATGTTGAGGAACTCAACCCCATACTAATGAATTGTTAACCGTTGTGTATACTTTGTTTTTTTTATTTAAAGCATAATCTGGAAGAGAGGCTGTGATATCAGAACTTGGAACTTTTTGTTATTTATTGTGTGTGATTGGGTGGAAAAAGTGTGTGTGGGGGGGGGGGGGGGGGGGGGGTTATTTTATTTTCAGTCCCTATGTATTGATGACTCTTTTGTTATTCACTGTAGAAAGTAATTGACTATGCCAGGTGTTCTGTTTTCCCTCCTTTTAGAAATGCTGGACAAAAATCCTCAGCAAAAATATATGTTCTGTATTGTGATATACGAATTATAGCCCGAGCACTGTTCTCAATTCTGATTGGTCAGAAGGTGCTGATTAATTTTCTATAACAGCACGACTGCCTTGCAAGGTTTCTGCTGATTGCAAGCTTTCTGTCACTGCGCTCATGCTAATACGGTATTGGTTTTTATAAAAACAAATTACCCAGCTGCTTGTATGGCGGATACTCCAGGTTAAAAAATATTCTTTTTTAAAATAGTGTCTAATTGTTATTTATGATCCTGCGAGGAGACGTTTCTGTAGTATTCCTGGAAATAGTCTCCAGTGTCAGCACTTAACTTTTTCTGAACAGTGCTTTTGCGATTTTCTCGGTTAAGAGTAAAATTAAGAGTCTGGTGCTAGTATGATGCAAGTAATTAATTTCCACATTAAACATATCTCTAAATGGATAAAAAGTATGACATGGTGGTGTTTAACTCTTTCATGCATAAATTATTTCAAAACTTATCCAGATTTTTTCGTATCCAGATTTCCTTCACGTCATATGAACTGTGACTTTTTCTGAAGATCACTTTTATTAAAAAAAAAAAAAAAAAAAAAAAGTAGACTAATTGTCCATGTGTAGGACGTTTACCACGAGCAAAAAAAAAAGAGATAAAAACATTACCTGAAATAAAAAAATTAAATGAAATAAAAATCTTCCAATGTGTTTTTAAAATAAATATTGTTAACATCTCAGGTCTAAAATATTTCATGTTTATGATGAGAATGATCGAAAATCATATATTTTTGCAAAATTTTTGACACTAGAAAATGTCCACCATTTACGACTGATTTCTGAAGGGAAAAAAAAATCTATGTTCAATTAATAAAAATAGAAATATTTTAAAAGCTAAGGCATGGTTTTATCGAGTTTGGGATTTTGTAAAGACATACCAGAGACACTGAGAGTGTCAAAAAGTCTAGCGAGCAATGGAAATATCACGATGATGATCATTTTGTAAATTACAAAACCCATGGTTTGGATGTCATTTACATCTTATATTTTCCTAAAAACAGCTTTTACTTGACTGTCTGTAAGTCTGGACACTGAGCATGAAGGGGTTAAAAAAATAAGAAAAAAAATTGTGTTAGCAAGTGACTGTGGTTTATGAGGTATGAAACGCTTCAGAACGTCCTGACATTGGAAAATAATCGACTTCTGGGTGGTATAAGTGACTCAACTTTGCGCCAGGCCACATTACGCCACCGCATCACTGATTATTTTCCCATAACTGCACGTTTCCCGCTGTGTTTTGTTCCTTACATATCGCCCACCCCTACTGGTATGATAATTGGATAGCTTTATAGAGGAACTGCGCACTGTTCCAACAGCAGTAATTAAACTAAATAGAGCTACGCAGCTATTCTGAGGGTTTCTTTAAAGTCGTGTAAAAGTGCGTTTGACCCAACTTGCCACCAAAGTGCTCATTCTCACTTCTTCGGAATTCCGGGGCTTAATAAGCACAGATATGGCCTTGCTTTCATCAGAATTCAACAGGGACTTCAAATGAAACTCGTGACAGGAGACATGGCGGCTTGCTGTTACCACAACACGTTCTTCAAGAGTCATTTCGATTAATCATTCAGAGGCTGTCACGTAGGAAATAGGGGGAATACCCGAGATACAGTCAAAAGGAATGCTGTTTTGGCGCTTTTGCGGTAACTATATTAAATTCAGCTATTGTTCTTTACATTTTTTTTTTTAAAAACAAAAAAAAAAAGGTTTGCTCTACATTGCTCCTTAACTCATAACCTCTCGTGACCTGAGACATGACTGTGTTCAGTAAAGATCGTGTAGATTCACATGTTTTGGCTCAAAATAATGTTTATACTGCATGTGGAACTGGACAGGCCTTTATTACGGCTGCAAAAGAAAAGCCCTTCTGTTTACCTACAGTACTAGTGGAAAAAAAAACAAAACAAGGAAAAAACTTTGACTGTGAGGCACAAATCTTATTAATCTGCCTCATCTCAGCTGTTGCGTCTATTTTTTTGGGTGGGGGTGGAATTTGCGCCATGGTTCAGTGTATACATAATGAGCCTGCACCAGCGGTGACAACTCCTGTTAACAGTGTGTGCCGGGATGCTGAGCATGCGTTTACACATGATGAAGAACTGGAGGAGTAGCCACTATCTGTGTCTGTTTAGTGCTCCAAATATTTGACTGTATTTGGATTTACACCTGAAATGAGTGTGGCCTAACCCAGGGGTTCCCAAACTTCTCTAGGGCAAGGCCCCCCAAATGGCATTTACACCCCCCCACCCCCCACCCCCTGCACACCTTCTGCAAGATGTCTTTAAAACACATTAAAAAGACTTCTGAATATATCCCCCTTTTTATTATTAATAATTACATCTTACATCTTTACATTACATTACATTAGGAATTGACTGTGTGTGTGTGTGTGTGTGTGTGTGTGTGTGGTTGTCTGAGAGAGAGGGAAAACATACTAGTGGGAGGGATGGGCTTGGTGGCTCCAACACAGTTTATCAAGCCTGGCCAAATTGTTGAGGCCCCCCGGGCGCCCCCTGGTGGCCCCCAAGGGGCCATGGCCCCCACTTTGAAAACCACTGGCCTAATCTACAAGTTTTTTTCTGTTGTTCTTCCTTTAAAAGGGTTAATGATGGTTTTTTTTTAAATATTTATTTATTATTGTTATTATTATTATTATTATTAATTTTTTATTACTTCCCTGAAGTGTAATTATAATATTAGGTAAAGTTTTTTTTTTCCACAAAAAAAACATACTAAATGTAGTCATTGATGACAATTTTCCACCTGGTCTCTGACCCTCTGGCTGAAATGATCAGTTTTTGTGTCTTTATATTTAAGACTTCACTGCTATGACTGGCTAACATCTTTGCCAAGTAACGCCCCCCTGCCAAAACACATGCTGAACTGTTTTCAGCGACTGCGCGCCAGTGGGAGGGGCCAGATGGTGTGCTGATGTAAACGTAGGTGTCGATATCTTGCTGTAGGGGCAGTCGTATACAAATGTATTTACCCGTGTGACCTCAGAAATCCAAGGACATTTTAATGGTACAATAGCTTGTCAAAAGGTCAAGGGAAATTTGATTTCTCATGTCATGACCCCTTAAATATTTTAATATCATGTTTATAATTCATGACATGCTTTTAATATTTTCATTTGTAGCCATATACTAGTAGCCTGAATTAAACTGCCACAACCCTGACGGGTAGCTATTAAGATTGACTCAGCGAATGCTGTCAATATATCGTTCACATTCAGGTTAAAGGATGTGGTCGATAAGGTTCATATCTGGCCGCTCACTTGCATGAAAACGTAGATAAAAACCACTTGTTCTCATGGCTTTCCAAAACAAATTAAATAGAATTGAATATACGGTAGAACTCTGGGGCATGGTGGCTAAGCGGTTAGCAAGTTTGCATCGCACCTGCCAGGTTGGAGGTTTGATTGCTGCCTCTGCCCTGTGTGCACAGAGCTTAAATTTTCTCCCAGTGCTTCAGGGGTTTCCTCCAGGTACTCCAGTTTCCTCTCCCAGTCCAAAGACATGCGCTGTAGGCTGATTTGGCATTTCCAAATCCATAATATGTAGTGTGTGAACCGGTGTGTGTGTGTGTGTGTGCGGGATTGTGCCTTGCGTTGGATTGGCACCACACCCAGGCTGTCCCCCCGCCTTGTGTCCCTAGTCCTCTTGGATAGGGTCCAGGCTCCCCGTGACCCCCATGTAGGATAAGCAGTACAGGAAATGAATGGATGGATATGATACTCATCATATTTGTATCTGTACTGGTATTCATTTACAGCAGATCATGTTATTTGTTCTATCAGAACGATTTTGCACTTGGTTACATCCCCACATGCAATCTCAATACGTGTAGATCCCAGAACGTGTTGTCGTTGCAAAATGCAGGTACATAAAGGGGGAAAAAAAATCCCCTGTGCAAACAGATTATTTCTTCATTTCCTTTATTTCAGGTGTTTTACTGATTAACATCAGTGGAAATTTGTTCCAAGTACTCGAAGTTAAGAACGTAGTCTTGGCAGTAGCTTTGGTGTTTGTATACTTGTATATATTTCTTTATATTTTCTGGTAAAAGCACAGCCTCCTGAGGCATTTCTACAGATTTAACATGAGTTGTGTGCATCAGGCATGTGACATCAGTCATGCTACTCTGCTGTCAGAGCACATCTCCTCAGCTGATGAGCACCTTCAGGCTAATTTGTGCAGGTACTAAAAGCGATGCTGAAAAAAATATTCTCTGCCTGATTTTACCCACTCGGAGCTTAGCGATTGCCAAATGCACGGAGCGTGTAGATTTTATTTTTATTTTTTTCCACAGACGCGGTTCCGTTCACTGTACCGGTATCTGTTTAGGGCTCTAAATATCCGTGTACATACGTTGGGCTCCAAAAAGTGTTTGTTTCTAACTGAATACAAGATTTTTCATTACAGTTGATATTACTGACAGCAACTTGAGGGAAAAGTAGAATCTTTGAAACGAATCTTTGAAATAAGAGTTTCTTAGTGTTTGGTTTGTCGCCTTTTTGCTTTATTGAGGGTGTGCACACGAGCTGGCATGGACTCCACAAGTTTGTGAATTTTGGATCAAATCCATCGGCGTCTCGTCGGAACACGACTTCAATAGAAGAGATTAGGCATGAGGGAAATCTGACGTTTTGTGTAAAGCAGTCACCACGGTAAATATCGCCCATTTGCTCGCATTTAAATAGGAACCTAGAAATAGTGCAGAGTCTTTTGAATATTAAATTCTCAAGATGTTGAACATTTTACTTTCTTTGTTTTCAATATTTCAAAAATCCAATCCAGTTTTATTTGAAAACATTTTTTTTTTTTTTAAATATGCAATTTTCTATGTGTCTCAGACTGTTGGACTCAACTGTACAGTTGAAAACCAAAGTGGGCATGGCCTGAAATAGCTTTATTTTTTAAAATGGGCACTTTTTAAAAACAGCCTTAGTGGTGGGGGGACTGGAAAAAATACCCAGAGGTAGAAATGGCAGAACTGTCAGCACTGTGTGTGAATTCTTGCTCTGACAGTTCCTCTACCTCAGCTACATCACTCGAGTTCATAACAGGCTACTGGCTACTGGCTTTCAGGGCTGTAACGTCCTTCCATTTAGACGTTGCAGGAATCTCAGGCCTACAATAACGTCAAAGTGTTAACATTAGCTTGGGATTTTGTTTCTATTAATAGCTGTTTTCTTTCCTTCATAGTGGTTTATGTCTAACTAAGCGTACAGTCGGATGCCTTTCCCCAGCTTACTAAAAGAAGCTTTACAAATGTTCTTACATACGGTATATACTGAATTGAACTGAACTGAATATTTTCCGCAGAAAATTTGCGGACGCCTGGTGTAAAATAGAGCCAGGGGCGTTATATCCGGAAGCAGAAGTTCCGTCTTAACGCGAAAGCGTTTGTACAAGTAGCCCAGTGATCTGCGTGCAAATAAAAACAAACGGATAGTTCACCTCCTGTTTGTATCTGTATTTGTATTCCTGTAGAACACATTATCTGTTCGTTCAGAGATGTGTTTGATTTATATTCTAGCAGGGTTTTTTTTTTTTTTTTTTTTTTTAAATATAAAAGAGCATTATCTTTATGCAGGATGCTAGTACTTGCATTTTAGCATAGTTAAATGCAGTTTGTTTTTTGTTTTTTTGAAGTAGAGGATTTATAGTATTGCAGCAATGCTAAATAGTCCGGACCATGCAGATTTTCCCCCGACGTTCATAAATTGGTTCAAACATATGACCTAGCTTTGCACATCTCTTGTTTGGTTGCAAAGACTGAAATTAATAACCCTGCAGTAGACGACTAAAATATTAAAACACATTGCAACACTTTACCTTGTGCTTTGTTTGTATGTTGACCCTACTAACTAGATATATTATTATTATTATTATTATTATTATATATTTTTTAATAAATCCATTGTTTTCTATATACTTCCTCCCTCTACACAAGCTGCTCTCATCAGGTTTAATTAATGGCCGTTGCCAGAGCTTGTCCAGTGACTGTACACGACTCCACGCTTCTAATTCTTTTTATCACTGAAGAGATGGTAGACTAATATCCCCAGATGGCTCGGCAGTTTTCAGCTTCCCAGGGAGTTCCAGTGGCCATACGACATACGGCAGCTTTCAGAAGCCTCGCGTTTGATGAACAGATGTAAATATTTTGCTTATGAAAGTTCGATTTGTTCAACATGCTTCCTGCAGCTATTTGTGGCTTATTGTATATCCAGTGAATTAGAGAATCCGAGAGAAAGGCTCTCTTGTTACAGGCTACGAAGTATCAGCAGTGTCGGCAGGAATTTTCTTTTTCTCCCCCTCGAAATGCCTGAAGTATGCATGCAGACGACAGGTTTGATTGTTGCTTCAAGACCCTATAGATGACAACAGTGATATATATATAAATATAAATTATATATATATATATATATATATATATATATATATATATATATATATATATATATATATATATATATATATATATAACACACACACACACACACACTAGCAGTAATAATAATGCGTTTGAGCTACAGTATAGTGACTTTCTAATCACTGTACACAATAGGGATATAAAGCTCAAGCTTCCACACAATAGCATCTGATTTCAGTACAAAAGACTGCGACTATGTGTTTGACGGAACCATCGAATCTAATGCATTTATGGCATTTCGCAGACACCCTTATCCAGAGCAATTTACATTCATCTCATTTATAAATGTAAGCAGTTGAAGGTTAAGGGCCTTGCTCAAGGACCTAGCAGTGGCAGCTTGGGAGTGCTGGGATTTTGAACTCATGACCTTCCGGGCAGAAGAAGGCACTCTGGTGGAGGAAGTGTGATGCTCTGGGCAATGTTGTGAAATCCTGGGTCCTGGCATTCATGCGGATGTTACTTGTCATTGTACCGCCTGCTTATACATTGTTGCAGACCAAGTACACCCTCACTGCAACAGTTACATGACAAAGACTTCAAGGTGTTTACTCGGCCTCCAAATTCCCCAGATCTCAACCCGATCGGGCATCTGTGGGATGTGCTGGACAAACAAGCCCGATCCATGGAGGACCCACCGCACAACTTTCAGGTCTTTAAGGATCTGCTGATCTTGTGGAGTCAGCAGCACAAGGAGGACTTACACAATTTTAGGCAGGTGGTTTTAATGGCTGATTGATGTAAATATGAACTATTTTTTTTAACACACCAGTTGTTTGTCCATTTTCAGTAATGCTCAAGCTCTGGTTGTTGCATCGATTTATTTCAGTAATAGAATACACCCCTAGTATTTAATGAGGAAAGAAAAAAACACAACCAAACAACAAGACCTTAACATTTGAATAATAGGGTAATGAACCTTTAGATGGTTCCCTCAGGCACCCTCACACAACAAAAAAATATTCCTGCTCAAGCACAGGATTTAACTTTGATGTTTTGCCACACTCGTGTCACCTACATTTGTGATTGTCCCATGGCAAAGACAGGTAGTGGTGAGTGAAGGTCAAAGCCTCCTGGTTGAAGCTCCCTGTTGAAATGTCACGTGTGCGACATGTGTGTGTGTTTATAAAGCTTCATCAGGAATGCTGTTGAAAGTTTCAGGTACGAAATGGCTTTGAATCGTTGAACGGTTTTCTGGTATAATGCATAATTCTGTAAGTTTTAGGACAAAGTAGTCGTATATTCATCATTATTCTAAAATAGTAGTTAAAAATGAAGAAAACACTTCTATTCAAACAAACCGACGTGTTCAAACATTTACCTGGTAGTGTAAGTTACACAATTATGTGCATTTGGCCTGAGGGGTATCATGGACGAAGCGTATTAAATAATTGTGAAGAATCAAAATGAATAAAAACAGAAACAATATAAATGTATAAATAAAAGCAAAAAAAAACAACAACAGTATTTAATTTTTTTATACTACTTATACTTAATATACTTTATGTATTTGTATTACACATTCATCCATCCATGTCTCTGCTTATATATTCAATCTTTCATCTATTTATGTATTTCTTATCCATCAAGTCAACCGTGATCATTTAACATCAACAAGCTATGTTTTATAAATTGACCTTGATTAGATTTAAGTCATGAAACCATGAAACCCACACTGAGGTTTCATGGAACATCAGTGTGGGGTTTTTGTTTTTTTTTTTGCACTGTGTGCCAACATTTCATACATTTCAGCTGTTTCACATTTGTAACAGATGAATGAATGAAGGAGTTTGCTCGATGAACAAGTGCGATTCATTTGTGTCGAGCCTTTGCTCTTGATAAAAAGCGCTTTTAAGTCATTGAGGATCTGTACGCTTTCACCGGCCTCAGCCACGGTCATGCGTTCTGCGATTTCGCCTCGATTTATGGCGTGCGATTGAGGCTGGAATGGACGTCAAGACGGAACGCGCATGAGAAAATGTAAAGGAAAAGACGTTTAAATATATGGCGAGAGCCGGCGTCGTTCTGTTTTTGTGCAGGTGTAAGATGTTTGAGAAGGGTTAGAACATCAGCGTGTTAGACTACTGATCCGTTGACGTTGGACGTTACGAACACTTTTGCGTGAAGAAGAACTTCTTTGACATCATCTGTTGGACCCAGTTCTGTTATTGGTGCAGATGCTTCGTTTCATCTTCTGAAGCATTTCATCCATCAGTGGCCAATCCCCTGCACACCTGCTTTGGTACATATGGCAGGATCCTATGCAGATGCACAAACGCTAGATATTTTCAGCTGCCTGGGCCACTCTTGACGCATTTCAGTTTGGACAGGCTGCTGCGTGCTTAAAGAGTATCAGGAACATGTGGGCATCGTCAAGCTTCCAGCATGTCAGTATATTATATATCTGTTCGTCCCACACACTGGGCCATGACGGAGTATTGCACACGGCTTTCACCAGACACTCAATGCTCTAATGCATCTTTAGCAGGCTGAAGATGACACCTGATCTGATGCGCTGTCATTATACCTAGTGAGTTTTAGTTCACCTACTGACTGACTGCATGGCAATAGGCCAAATAATGATGGATGGAAAGATTGCCAAAGGTTATGTCAGTTAAAGTAAAGTCACTGTTGGTGTAGCATGCTGGATCAGAGGCATTAAATAAAAACGATGTGTATATATCTTGGAATTGATTTTTGCAGTCTTTATCATGTAAGCAGCTATAAAGTAAATTAACGCACATCTAGCTTACATTCAGTGCGTTTATATGAACAAGAATAATCCGATATTAACCCGATTAAGACGATACTCTGATTAAGAAACTAGCATGTAAACAGCAAATTTTTATTACCTTAATCCGACTAAAGTCATACTCGAAGTAAACACAAATGGAATTAAGGCTTGTGGAGTATCCCTGTTTTAGTCGCAATATCGACGTGCGTTACAGACATGTACACACCTTAATCACCCTATTAACATCGTGTGGGAGATTTCATTGCATTTTGCGACAGGACACGTACACACACGGCAGTGCTCAACCGTTTGACGGCAAACAAGCGAGCACGGCTGTGTCCGAAACGGCGTACTTACCTACTATATAGTATGCGAAATACATGTATCTCGGCTACTAAATAGTAGGTAAGTACACGGTTTCGGACGCAGCTGACGGCTTCAAGCAGTCGTCTATTTGCACGTACAGCATGACAAATAATTAACTGCACTTGAAGCGTTTGTAAAATTATAAATAAAATCACCCAGAACTGTATACGGTACCATAACGAAGACGAACTGTATGTCGATACGTGAAATTCTGGAGGGAACGTCGGATGGTGTGGCGTGGGGACATAATGACGTGTGCCGTTAATCGATCTATGTTCTATGACGTGTAAAACGGGAACATGAAAGGAGTATTCTAAAAGCGACTCATGTAAACACCTTAATCAGAATATTGTCTTATTCAGAATAAGGTCAATAATTAGATTACTGCTGTCCATGTGAACGTAGTCATTGATGCAGTTTCTGTCTCTGAACTTTCTATGCTGCTCATTCGCTAATTGGGATGACACCATCATGTCATGTTGGAACAATGTTAATACATTGCTTTTTGTACCTTTCAGAAGCAGTAGATACCTGAACAAGGTCGGTTATATCGAGATTAATCCTGGGAAGAAAGCTGCATGAGTTCATGAGGGTGAACACTCTGGTGTTCCCTCTCCCGCTTCAATCTTCATCATTTTAGCCTCAGATTCCTATTCTCGGCTTACAGGAAAGAACCTATGTGTTGTCCGCTGTTGTGTCCCATCCACCTCCAAGTTTTGAGGCGAATTTCGATCAGCTTTTCTGCTCACCATGGTTGTAAAGACTGGCTGAGTGAGTTATCATAGCCTTCCTATCAACTCAAACTACTGTAGACTAGCCATTCTCCTCTGAGCTCTCTCGTTAAATAAGGCATATCCACTTACTAGGTTCTTTTTTTGCAGCATTCTGTGTAAATATGTACTGTTGTGCATGACATGAAAGTCCCAGGAGATCAGCAGTTTCTGAAGTACTCAAACTAGCCAGTCTGCGATGTGACCATAAAAAACAAAAACAAAAACCCTTTGGTGTTTGCTGTGAACATTAACTGAAGCTCATGTACAATTGTGTCTGAATCATTTTGTGCATTGTGCTGCTGCCACATGATTGGCTGACTTAGATTATTTCACGAATGTACAGGTGTTGATAAATGGCAGTGAGTGACAGTGGCTCAGGCACACCCTGTCACATCGGTGCTATAAACAATCCACTTTCAAGACAGAGTTCTTTAGGTGCTCAGCTAAAGCATGCCTTAAAATGCATGGCTTAAAGCATACCTAAACATCCCAAGACTGTTAAGAAACCTCTATTAACCTATTACAGATGAAGCAAAAGCATCAAGGTCATGCTTGTCGGGTGTGAAGTAATGAAATGATGCATGAGAGGTATGGTGTGAAAAGAAAAAAAAAAAATTGATCTGGAACCAGGTCTGTGCAACAGTACTATAGTTAATATTCGAAAGATAATTTATTTCAAAATAAAAAATGAACCGTGTGTTATGATTTCTACTATCTCTATATGTTAAGGTATGGAATATGAAAGTAAAAGTACAAAAGCTCCCAAGACATTCAACAGTTCTTTATTCCCTACACCCTCAACAATTCCAGCAATGTCATTTTTCTCAAGTACCGACCACATAATATCTTCCACATCGATTGGCCACAGACGCATCAGCAGAAACTCAGTCATGCCTGATCATCTAATCTTACCTGTTTTCCTCACTGAGGACTTTCTCAGATCAATCCGTCCCGAACTCAATAAACAGCATTGTTTCACCGTTCAAAGGCTTTGTACCAATTTTTCTACCGCGAGAAGCTTGAAAATTGCCATTTCATCCTGTTGCTATGAATCCCTCCACCATCCTGGAAAATTTCGTATGTCGCAGGATTTGGCGTTTGACAGTGACACGTTTTGGCCTTTACTACCAGCATATCAACAACGCTTAATTATGCGTTCCATTTAGAAAATGGGACAGTCGTAGCCCTAGGCTTTAAATCTGTCTAAACACACTACACATACTACTGTAATTAGACATTACACTAGTATAAGGCTATTTTAAAATGTGCTTTTGGTCTTGAACATGTCCAGTAATATAAAAATATTACAAATATTATGTTTAGTACGATCCATTTAAATCTTTCCCAACTTACAGTAGGGCCTAGTGCCAAGAAATGTTTCGTTTTTTAATTTATTGCAAATATTACTACACTTGTCTCTTAGTTTCAGTTATATTCCAAGAATACATTAATAAAATTGAGACCATTTTTAGCCATATGTTTTACATCATTTATTCACGTATTTTATTCCAGCAGCTCTTGATATGTATGTATCCACTTAGTGTAATCCACTAAGCGTTATGTGTTATCATTTAATTGTTATTTCGAAACACTATTTTATTTCAGGTTAATTCTGTATTATAATTCTTGTTTGAGAAGTATAGTTTGTCCAACTTGTGTTTTGAAAGTCATGAGATAAAAGCAGTCATTGTGACAGATGGCCCCTCTCATAAGTGTTTTCAGCATTTCTAACACCTCGGACATGCATTTAGGACAATGCTTTATGCCGCGAATGTTTATTTTAGAGTGTATTAGATCGGTTGCCAAATACTGTAGCCTTTGTCCCATTGGAGGAGAAGAAAAGCCTGCACTTTGTGTTTTGTAACGGACTAGAAACGCATGCCATGAGTCAGTGTCTTAACTGTGCTGTTATTTAACGAGTTGTCCAACAAACTGTTGGAAGCCTTGGGAGCAAATTCAGTTTACACTTGGATGTGTCCTGACCCATGGGTATATGAGGTAAACTGTTACTGGGGCTCGAGGGCAAGTAAGACAAAGTGAGATGAGGCGGTCTATAAAATAACACTGGACTCCTGATGATATTCCTGTCGACGTGAGCCGTTCTATACGCGAGGTCAGAATAGTATTTGCAGATTGAATCCTTCTCTGATTGATTTACTTTTGGACCGCGGCAGCCGGTTTGCTTGCTAGCTGTGAAAGGCATGCTTATTTAACATGGTGCAAGCTATCACACAGGGACAAAGGTGAATGCGCAGCCTGTCTCGGAATGGTGTGTGTATATTGTTTTAGGTACGGTCCATGTTGCACATAATTGCTGCAGATTTGCCAGCTGAACATTCATGCTGCGAATCTTCTGTTCCACTACATCCCACAAGTGCACTATTGGATTCGGATGTGGTGACTGAAGTACACTAAGCTCCGTGTCATGTCATTGAACCCAGTTTGAGACTATTCCTGCTTTGTGCATTGTACATGGTGCATTATTATGCTGGAAGTAGCCATTATAAGATGGGTAAATGTGGCCATAAAGGGATGAACGTAAGTCAGCAACAGTACTCCGTTAAGCAGTGCTTGATTGGCATCAAGGGGACGTTTTCCACATCGTTATACTACCACCACCAATCTGAACTGTTGATACAAGGCCGGTTGGGTCCATGGATGGATTCATGCTGTTGACTCCAAAGTCTGATCCTAACCATCTACAGAAATCGAGATCCATTAGACCAGGTGATGTTTTTCTAGTTTTGGTGAACCTGTATTCACTGTAACCTCGGATTCCTGTTCTTGGCTGACAGAATTGGAATATGATGTGGCACTACTACTGTAGTCCTTCCTCACCTCTGTAAGGGTGTCTGCCAAATGCCATTTAAATAATAATGCCAAAGGTTGAGGTGTTGTGCATTTTGAGATGCTTTTCTGCTCACCCCGGTTGTAAAGAGTTATTTGCATTAGTGTAGTTACCCGTCAGCTCAAACGAGTCTGTCCATTCTCTTCTGAACTCTCTCTCAACAAATCGGTTCTGTTAGGCTTCCCAGGAAATCAGCAGTTTCTGAAATATTCATATAAGCCCGTTATAATATGATCACTGAGATCATGCTTTTTTCCCCCACCCATTCTAATGTTTGATATGAACATTGCCTAAAGTTCTTGTCCTGTATCTATATCATTTTATGTATTGCGCTGCTACCACATGATTGTCTGATTTTGAATAATTGCATGAATAACCAGGTCTACAGGCTGATCCTAATCAAGTAATCGGTAAGTTGTATGGACATGTTAAACCAAACGGTTGACTAGCTCCAGTATAGTGTTAACAATAAGTAATAAGAATAAAAAGTCCGTAGTTAAAGTACGTGTGTTCTTTAAGTAGGAAATTCTGTTCCTCAGTTGCCTTTCATTTGTCTGCCTCTTTGGGACTGATGGTTGCTGTGCATATTTTTAGTCTTTGCAAGATCTGCTGGCAAAGGACGATGATAAAAGATATCGTTTTTACAAGCCTTTCCTAATCTATTCATCAACTAACAAGCAGCGAATTTTGAAATTAGATCATGCACTTTGCATAAACCGTTAATTATAATGCCACAAAGCATCCTCCACCCCACCCCCCACCCCCCAGTGAACTGTGGATGTTTATTGAATGAGTCATTTTCATTAACACACGTATGACAGCCTCAGCATGATATTAATATTTGATCTAAATGAGAAAAATGAACATTAAATGACACCTTAACGGATCTTTGTGTTCTTTGCTGGCTGCCCTCCATTGTTGATTAAGCCTGTATGCACTGTATGCATTGTTTTGAAATGTAGGCCAAGATTCATTACACAACCGAATACGAAAATAGCACCAGCGTTGGTGTTGATCTTACTCGCATTCAAATAGCTTGTGCTTGGCTTGTGTTTCATGAAGAAGCGCTACTGTTATCGAGCTGTTCAGTGTGTAGGGAATCCGCATACAAAGCATGATAATGCAGGTTTTGAACCCGCTGCAGTCGCTGACGTTAAATATGAAGATGTAGTAGAATTTCTGAGGGCCTGACAAGATGGCTTACTAAGTTATAGGCTGGATTTTGCTGCCTCACTTCCTTCAGACCCCCCATTTATACAGAGTAATATCCATGATTCTGCTCTTCAAGATAAGGAATTATTAAGCCTCGGAATATTTTTATGGGGAGGTGAATGTAATCATGATTCATGATCACCTTTTTAATATAGCAGATTGCACTCTAGCGGGTCGTGCTAGCGAACAGTTCATGTGCAGACAGCGTGTGAGGTGAGAAATCTTATTTTACACAGCGTCGCCCTCTTGGAAAGCTTATGCTCTCTTAGACGTAAAATCGTCCAGATAGTATAAAGACCGAAGGAGATGTTTTATCTCTCCTTTGTCCGCCATCTTTTCTAGCCACTGACTCTTAAGTGTGTAATGCAAAGCACTGGGAGGGCAGGAGGTGGAGTGTGAAGACGTCCCGAGGGCCCTCACCAATCACTCACAGATTAGCCGAGTGTGGCCGCACGGTACATCTTAATGCCCGTGCGTCGGATGGCGTGTTCGAACACAATCCTTATGCAATTCGGTTAAAAGCCTAAACGTTTTATTTTTTGACTGCTTAAATATAGGAATGCAATGCTACTATCTGTATCTGTGCTTTTCTAAGATAATTCTAGGTATCGTACGTTTTCCCAGCTTGATTACTATCTAATTGCTTGTGTCTTCTTTTGATGCGTCAGTGAGTAATGACAGCCAGGATATAGGGAACTCCCACATAATCATTAAAAAATACATTCTTATGTAGGAATGAAGGCAGCCACAACAAATAACTCCCCTGGCACAACTACTGCAGATAAAATCGAGCCCGTCTTATATAACGCAACCTTAATACCGGTTCATGCTGAATACCAAGGTTTTTTTTTTAAAAAAAATAAGAAAAGAAAATGTAACTCAGGAAATGACTTGGATTTTCTCAGTTATTATCAGTGATATAGAAATTTTGTTAAATGAAGTTTGTGAAATAATGTTTCTAGTTGTACAAGAGGAGGGTTTTTTTTTGTACTGCTGTCTTTCAGGCATTAGAATTATTAATATTTATTTATTTATGTATATTTTTGTATTGAAATAACGAAGTGTGGCATGGTGTTACAAGCAATCATGAAAGATGATATGCTGTGGAGCAGCTGAATGGTAGAGCGATGTAACTGTAAATCTGGGGCTTAGACGCCTCACCTGATGTTTCCTGAGCAGAACTTCAATAAAGCAGTTTGTCATTATGTTTCCTCACGAAGCACCAGGAATAAAAAAAAAAAAAAAAAACGTGGTTATAAATATGCCCTTAGACCAAAATAAAGTCTGAAGGCCCTTGAAAGATTCCAGCGGCAGTTTATCGCGTAAACATCAGCCGTGGCTTACTAAAGCCTGAACTGTGTAGCGATGCGGACTTGTAGATGTTTCAAACAATAGCCGGAAAAAAACATCTTGTTGCAGTGGAATTTGGCTTCAATTAAAAATGCGATAGATTAAGTCTTAATCACTTTCATGACTAAAGTGCTACCATTATGCAGGGTTACTCATTTCAGGGTGTAGCTGTGTCTGCTAAACCTGTCCTGAACTTCAACTGTTTTTTTTTTTTTTGTTGGGTTTTTTTTTCTATCCAATTTGTTGGACCGTGTGTTTTGGTAAATAATTCAATCTCTCACTTGACATGTCACTGAAACATTGCAATTAGAATTTGGGTGCTGACCTTCAGAAGTTTCGTGGCTAATGTACGACGAGTTTGCCTAAAGCAGGCCTCGAACCACTGACCTGCTAAACTAGAAGTGAACACTCCAGCAGCTGATTTAAAGGCAGGGCTGCCTGTAGGGTAGAGTGCAGTGCCGCTCTCATCTTTCTCCAAGAGTGAGTCCTTCTCCGCACCACCGAAACATACTTGGCTCCGCTACACTAACGTCGTCTAAATGCCAGTTTGCCTGCGAGTGTAGAAGAGGAGGTCAAAGGCGGGGTCGATGTGGTGGAACTTGATGCACTCGTCACTGGAGGGACGGGGAGTGACATTTTGCTTCGCTTCAGTTTTCCGACACGTATTTTGATCATGTCTTTCACATCAGTGATGGTCGCGGGTCCTCTGATAGCTGTATTGGGATCGGACTAGATTTACATGTGGAGGTGGGGTGATGTAATGGGATTTTTTTAGGAGTTGTTTTTAGATTATGCCATGTTCTGACTTTTTATAAAATGGCCAAATGAAATAATCTGTTACACACGCCAAGAAGTCTGTTGTCTCCGACCAAAACCAATCCACGCACTGGCCGAATAGAACGATAAAATGTAGCGATTTAAATGGCTTTTAGGTAAGTTATCGAGTTTCCGTTCAGTCCCTCCAGGATTATGCGAACGCAGAAATGAACGCAAGATCAAGGAAACTCTGCAATATTCGTAGGAGCTTGCAATTTCTCACAATTTCGGCGATTTCTCCAATTCAAGTCATTTTCTGCAAAAAAAGCACCAAAAAAAAAAAAGTTGCATCGCAAATTTAGAAAAACACCATATCAAAATCAAGCCTTTACGGGCAAAACTTCATGAAATCCTATATTCACTGCCCAGTACAAGTACAGCAATCATCTGTTATCGTACTACTGTTATCATGTGACCTACTAATGATCAAGTGCAACTTGCGTGGCTACAACAAGCGCTTATAATAAAGATCAAAACAATCCATTTTGTGTACATAATACCGTACACATGGAATCGGTAGTACGACAACCATATATACAGTACATTCCAAAGACATTCCCTTCTTTGTGATTTATACTGAGGTGCAAATCCTCTGGCGCCATGACAGGAATCTGACCCCATCCTACTAGTAATAAAGACGACAAAGACTTTGGATTAAATGCAATTAATTTATAATGACCGGTTCATGTCCTAGCTATTCGCAACAAGTTGACAAGAGTTTCAGAGCTCTCTGAGATGGCCATGGCCATGTTTAAAAACAAACAGCTAAAGATGTGTTTCGTTCCTGACTTCCACTCATTATGAATTCTTAAGCATATGTATTGTATAATATATCCTTGGGGAATTCGAATAGGATGAATATTCTAGTCTGAGCACACCACAGTATGCACAGTACTTGAGCTTGGCGAAGGCCACGGGCTTTTTATTTTGACTCGTCAAGGTCTACGGTCATTTAAAGCACAGATTCATACTACAGATTGAACATACCTGAGTGTTCAATGCCTATGCTGAATATTCATTGAAAATCATTAGACCGCAAGTCGAGCCAGGCTTATAGATTTTGTTACAGTGTTTATCATTAAACATAGCCAATAATCACCTACTTTCACTTTGCAAACCGTCAAATACGTTTACTTTCCAGTTTCTGCAAACAAAACTGTCGAGTTGTTTCAAATCGAAGTCATAACTTTTAAATATTGAGATTTTATTCACGTTAAATCGGATCAGATTGCAGCTGGTGGGCAGAAGGTATCAGACACACCCTGAGCTGGGGGTGGAGATTTACTAAAGGTTTGATAACCCACAGACCGGTTTACTAGCATGCTCAATGGAGAATTGTGTTTTTCACTTCAGCAAGATAGTAAGACTTGTCTGTTTTGTGTGTTTGACTTGCACTTTGGGGCAGAATACAGGGTCGTGTCAATGTACAGTAAATTTTGCACCTACAATGCAATTTTGATTTTACTACAGCTTGACAGGTTCTCTCAGAACGGCGATTGTTTGCGCAAATAAATACGCCCGGTGAGCATGTATTAAATTTGCGGAAGCTAGTTGAAGACTACAAAGCGTTAATAATGAGAAACTTTATGTAAATGATCTTTAGTAAAAGAAGGTTTCTGTAAATGATGGTGTTTTATTTTGTTTTATTAGATATTCAAGGCACAAATCTGATGCCGACGATATTTTAACCGAGCTTTTGAAAAAGGGTTTTCATTCATTCAAATATACCTTATAAACATAAGGAACACTTTCTACAGTCTTGTGTTCTCATCATATTTTAAAACTGTGTTTTCGACACATCTCGCTGCTTTTAGTTTTGCCTTTACGCGGGTCTGTTTAAAATCAAAACATGGCTTTTGAGAAGAATTACTGCTTGCAGAAACCTAAATTAGGCTACATATTTTTGTTGTGTTGCACTTGATGCGGTTCATGCAATTGTTCATTGTAATTCACCCTCAACATACCTATTATTTTGCATCTAGAGTTAGTTTTACACAGTCCAATTATTATAGGTTATTACTTGCCACACTGAGATAATACCAGAGAAATCTCAGCTAAATTCCATAACAGACTGGGACTATACGATGAAGTTCCTCTAACGACAGATGTAGGTTCCAAGAAAATGACTACGTTCAGCTTACGTCATCAATCAAAGTGATCCAGATATCAGCGCGTGCAGAAAATGGGGTCACGTAAACAGAAACATTATTCGAAGTAAGCTTGAGGTAATAAGGACTTTTTTTTCCAGCCCATTAGTCCGTTAAAACTGGAAGTATCCGGCCAAAAATCTTCTCAAATGAAGGTAAAATAATCGCTACTTTTAAATGTTCGCAAGTGTTAAAAAGTAAATATTTTTGAATGGATGTAATTAGCATGTTTTTCATGTGAATAGTAACTTTCATTACTGTTGATTGTCGTTTTTGAGCAATTACACTGTTTTGACTGAAATCATCATTCAACTCTCTGTGAGTTAGCATTAGCTAGAGTTTGTAAGTTGGCATTAGCCGGAATTTGAATTGCTGCCTTGACAATTATGTTAGCTACTAGAACTGGTACTTATCTAACCTTTTAGCAAAGAAAACAAGCTAAATTAGTGAGTTAATTCTAGCCAGTTAGCACATTCGCAAATTCATGCCTTCTAGAAAAAGCAAGTAGACACCTCGTTTTATGCGAGTCTTTGCTTCCTCCAACATATTGAAACATTTCAGTGAGGTAGGGCTGGGAGCACTCTTCCTCAAATTCAACACTGCAGACTGGTGGCTTATCCATATTCAAACACACAGGTGGCTGTAGCGCTAACTTATGCGTTGCATAGAATCACAAGCAGATGATGCATTTGCACAATTCTTTATAGGTTTTTTTTTAATGTTGATGATGAATTTAATTGGATGTTAAACTGAAATGTTTGGCTGCTAAACTGAGCCCATTTTATTGATTTCTAGTGTGCGGTCATTGTGAAAAGAATGCATGAGAAAAGAAATCTTTTTGAGATTTGTAACGAGTACTTTTTAATGAATGTACTTTTTACTCCTTACATTAAGTAAGAGTACAGGTGTTGAATTTCAATAACGCTGAAGGAAAGGGCAAACATGCACAATAATGCTTTAGTATAGTAGCAAAGTACAATTATTTAAGTGTTTTCCAGCCCCAGACAACCACTGGACCAGCAACAGGGTCATGTGCGCACAAGGCTCTTAAATGGACGTGATGAGAGAAGGCGAGCCCGTCTGGTCCGATCCCATCCGATCTTACCTGGGGAAAATATGGCACCAGGATGCACTATGGGGGGAAAAAGGCAAGCTGGCAGAGGAAGCGTGATGCTCTGGGCAATGTTCTTCTGGGAAACCTTTGGTGCTGGCATTCATGTAGATCTTACCACCTACCTAAACATTGTTTCAGACTAAGTACACTCCTTCATGGCAACGGTATTCCCCAACATGCCGTGGCCTCTTCAGCAGGATAATGTGCCATGCCACACTGCAAATATAGTTCAAGAACGGTTTGAGGAACATGACCAAGAGTTCGAGGTGTTGACTAGATCTCCAAGTTCCCCAGATCTGAATCCGATCGATCATCTGTGCGATGTGCTCTACTAACAAGTCCGATCCATGGAGGCCCCACCTTGCAACTTAGAGGACTTAAAGCATCTGCTACTGATGTCTTGGTGCCAGATACCACAGCACACCTTCAAAGCTCTCGTGGAGTCCATACCTCGACGGGTCCGAGCCGTTTTGGCAGCACGAGAGCATAATATTAGGCAGCTGGTTTTAATGTTAATGCTGATCCGTGCAGCAGTTATTAATTAAATAAAGATTTCTAACGCTGCCAGATCTTTGGTTTCAATTGCACTGAATTGGCTGTATTTACATAGTGTATTCTGAGAAAGCTGACTTTTACTCGCAACCAAGAATTCTTGGTGTGAAAATCCGAGCGTAAACCCGGGTGCGGTGAATCAACGTTCGAGACCGCTCGAGCGCTCGCACTGTTAAAGCCAGCGAAATCCTCTAGCTTTACTGAAATCAGGACATACCAATTGGTTCTTTGATTTCTTGATAGCCTTGTTTGCAGGATTTTGTGAAACATTTCTCTGAAGGAACAGCTCTATGCTGTATTTAAGCAATAAATCATACCCATCACATCTCTTACATATTTCATATACATATTTAGGCCTATTAGTCGCTTCATTTGATTTGAAGCTAGATGATCAGGTAAGTCAATTAATTACCCATTGACACGTCTGTATTAACGACTTGATAGCAGCTTATGTTTAGATCGTTCCGAGCCCATGTTTCTTTACCGGTAAAACTGAGTTTGCATTTCCGCCTGGGAATGAGTGAGTGAGATTTGAAAATAAATAAATAATAACAAAAAATTCTTCCCTAGAGATCCTGTCCAAAATGACAATCATCATCAGAGAGCGGTTCCCAACCTGCCATCATCAGTGCTGCACAATTAATCACAAGCGCAGTACAATTACTCACAGATCTCCGCAGTGTACCTTAATTCATTACCGCTAGTTATATCGTGAAATACGATCACATTCTCGAGGTTAATGTATTTTTATCTCGGGGAGACCAGGTAGATTGGAGCACTAAGCTACACCAGGGTCCGGGTACGCTAATTTCTTCTCATGCACCCATGAAAGTGGTTGATATTCACAGCCAGTCATGCGCCGTGTACACTCATTTTACATATGCATATCTTCAGTTAAAATGCTTCTTAAATGAGACGCGGGAAGAATAAAAAAAAAAAAAGCATGGGCGAATTGATATTGAAATGTTTTGGTGGTCGCCTCGTATTTCTGGCTACCAGCGTCACAACTGACATTTGCACTACTGCCATTATTTATGAGGCTGTCAATCAAGAAATGCGGCTATTTTCCTTTGCAGTCGAGCCATTATTATGAGAAAGTAATATGTTTACCTTATTTCCATAACAATTTAACAGGCAGAGATAGTATATTAGTAAATATAATGCATTGCCTGGCATTAGCAACAGTGTGTTTTTGAATTTTCTCCTCCTTTTTTTTTTTTTTTTTTCGTCCTCCTTGTCAGTGTTCCCCCAAAAGGGAGCTTGGAAGAAAATGCCGAATGATTCTCGAGAATGTATTCATACTCACTTGTGCCACTTTGCCAAAACCATGACCATATAGAATCGTTTAAGATATTCCTGTGACATTAAAGTCTTGGAAAAACATGTGACATTAAAGTCTCTGTTGCCCTCTCTCTCTCTTTCTCTCTCACATCTTACTATCCTGGTGAGGACCTTCAACTGATATTATTATTATTATTATTATTATTATTATTATTATTATTATTATTATGTTAGATCTTCATTTTCCCAACTCATCCTACATTACCTGCTAACAGAGAGTCTTTCTCCTTCATTCCAGCCTGTGAGCTGCTGTTTCATACCCATCTCATTTGGAGTTTATTTCAGACACAAAATCCAATCTGGCTCACCTGGCCTCTTGTCATGGCTGAGCTTCTGTCTAACCGCAGCTGAAACTCGGTCTTATCTGGACGTGCGGCCTGCTCACGGCGCCTGCCGGTGCGAGATGAGCACACTTTAATACACCTGCTACGGTACTCCTCTCCATTAATCGGTACATGCCTGTCTGTCAACCTCGTACACACTTCTAGAAATGGATCCCCGCATCAACATAAAAGAAACCCCCTTTTACGTCCGATTGAAAAATAAATAAACAAATAAATAAAAAATCTACATACCTTCCGGTTCCGCTCCCGTGAGCCCGCGAGCCTTGTACCTCAAATTCAATGCATATTGAACCAGAACCGGTGCATCTATCTCATCTGTCTACCTACTCGGTAAGAGGAAAAAAAATAAAAGATCCCTCGGTGCTGAAAGAAGTCGAATAAAGCACATTTACGTCCAGCTGGGCTTAAATAAGCAGTATAGGTGTTCATTTGTCATTCATGGGACACTTTAAAGACGCATCGCTGAGGAATTTCTGCGTGCGAGGGGAAGATATCAAGTGTTAATGCAAAGCCTTTCAGACTCGGCAGGAGAAATTGGAGTGCGCTGGCGTCTGGCTGGGCTTATAAGACTGTTGTAGGTGTTAATTTGACACTTGTTGGACATAAATGAGGTCATCAGTGGAGATTTTTCTTTGCGCGTGTGAAAATAGCATTTATGCTTCCAGGTTTACCGAGACAAAGTCAATGGTAATACGATGATATTATAACGATATTGTGATGCATTACATCACAAACGAATTGTCACAAATTCTTGTCATGAACACACACGTTTCATACAAGGGTTTAGGATTATTATTAGTGTTATAATTTATTTCTGTTTTATTAGAATTCAGTGCTGGAAGTGCTGTTTGTCATCCACCTCACAGGCCGAAATTGGTTACTGCTATCGGAGGCTGTTGTGTAGGTATCCAGCTGAGAGCCTTATTAGTAACGTAGCAGTATACATAAATCAGCATAACGTCACAGTAGGAATATTTTATTGGGCATCTTTTGGAGAAGCTCATCCACACAGCATAGGGGATAATGCACAGATCTGGATCGTGTGAACTGGATTAAGGAATTCTAGCTTAATCTAGGACACGGCTAATCAATGAACAATAATAAGAACTGCACCAGACCAGGTTTTTATTAAGTTCTGCCTCTTCTCTATCATCACTGGCTGCCATGCTTAACCAATCACAGGATGAACAGACTGGATATGTTCAGAACCGGTACGTGTTATGAGAGAATTACCGTTCGGTAGTTGACCGGTCAGCCGAAATAACTTTGCTGTAATTTCCTCAGAGACGTACTGGAAGCCTTTTCTTGATCGAAAGCCACCGGTTTGATCATCAGCCTGTGTTTTTGAAAGCTGGATTGAATTATTCTTTTAAAAAAAGCAAAACAACAACAACAAAAAAAACATAAAGGTTTTCCAATGTTCGCTGACAGCTGTCCAATTTAATAACCACTCATCAGATTTGTGCTTACAGGTTTTTGTGCTACGATATAAAACACTACATATCTATTGAAATTGAGGCATTTTTACTGACCGTAATCAACTAGTTATGAAATGTGGAGAAGAAAAAAAAAAAGATTGGATTTAAACATTAATCCCCATGCTAGATGGGTGTGACTTGAACGCTGAGCATTTGTTACTAAACTATCCTACAACTTAAAATTCCTGCACCTGCATATGAGACATTTCTTACAATGGCTGATTTTCAAGATGGATCCATCTAAATGCAATTTTTGCATGTGGAACAGAAACCAAGACACTGCGAATCTGTCAAGATATGTACAAGAAGGAGGAAAGAAGAAGAAGAAGAAGGAAAAAAAAAAAACCCAGTTGCCGGGGGATAATGACTGTGTTCATAGCATGCTTATTGAGCTGCAGCACTCTGGAGACCAAACACTAGCCTACACAGTTGGGAAATTGTTTACTTATCCTGTCTAAATCACACAGGAATGCGACTTGCCTGACAAGAAATGAAACCATTTAGTCATATCCATATCAGGTCGCCCATCTTGTACATATTTTGCAAAGTGTTAATACAATTGTTGTGTCCCAGCGTAAAGAGCCAATTACACATTGTTCGGAAGTACAACTCTCACAATGACACACTAGCTAATAACGGCGGAGAACATCATCGAACTAAGCCGGAACTCGGTCGTATTTGCTTGCGTTTTCTCGATGTTGGCCATAAATCCTAACAAAGGAACGAACGTCGCTCTGCTATGATTGGAATGGGAACGAGGAGAGGAAATTACGGCGAAATAATACAATCCATCTCTCTGCCTAGCCATGAAAGCCTATGGCTTTTTTTGTTTTCGTCAATCATGCATTATTTAGCATTGCCTTAAACCCCAGCTGTTGTGAAAAATGGCACACACTCCTGATTTCAGTGTTGCCAGTTTAGGCTCCCGATTTACTCGAAAGAAAACCGTTCAATCTCAAATCTTGAAGAAATTGCTTAATTGTAAATATTTATCTCCAAGTTACAATCAAACTTGGTGTAATATGTGATTTATTTATTTATTTGTTTTGTTAGCCAGTCATTTGGTTACAGCCTAGTAAGGTCAGTCAGAGTTTCAAAAGCGTTCTGACATGAATGGGCCATAAACCATAATGCTAATGATGTTTTTTAAGTTTTAAACACACAAAAAAACAGATATTTCAGAATAAAGGAATAATTGTATTTCCAGACTCTTTCTTGGCTAATTCATTAAATTCAGTAGATATTCCATTGTATGTAAGTTATTTTAGAGTTGTTTCTCCCTGTTTTACAGTATATAGTTGATCATCTCCTCTTTTAATGATGCAATCCATTCATTTCATCCTACGGTGTTTTAAGGATTTTATAACTGAAATGTGTCTTAACAGGGTTGACATAATGGTTACGGGACTGCTGTAATGGTAACAGGACTGGCATTATGGTAACAGGGTTGAAATAATGGTAACGGGACTGACGTATTGTAATTGGGTTGATATAATGGTTATAGGACTGGCATAATGGTGACAGGGTTGATGTAATGGTTACAGGACTGGCATAATGGTGACAGGGTTGATGTAATGGTTATGGGACTGGCATTATAGTAACAGGGTTGATATAATGGTTACAGGACTGGCATAATGGTAACAGGGTTGATGTAATGATTACAGGACTGGCATAATGGTAGCAGAGTTGATGTAATGGTTACAGGACTGGCATAATGGTAACAGGGTTGATGTAATGGTTACAGGACTGGCATAATGGTAACAGGGTTGATGTAATGGTTACAGGACTGGCATAATGGTAACAGGGTTGATGTAATGGTTACAGGACTGGCATAATGGTAGCAGAGTTGATGTAATGGTTACAGGACTGGCATAATGGTAACAGGGTTGATGTAATGGTTACAGGACTGGCATAATGGTAACAGGGTTGATGTAATGGTTACAGGACTGGCATAATGGTAACAGGGTTGATGAAATGGTTACAGGACTGGCATAATGGTACCAGGGTTGATATAATGGTTACAGGACTGGCATTATGGTAACAGGGTTGATGTAATGGTTACGGTACTGGCATAATGGTAACAGGGTTGATGTCATGGTTACGGGACTGGCATTATGGTAACAGGGTTGATGTCATGGTTACGGGACTGGCATTATGGTAACAGGGTTGATGTAATGGTTACGGTACTGGCATAATGGTAACAGGGTTGATGTAATGATTACGGTACTGGCATAATGGTAACAGGGTTGATGTAATGGTTACGGTACTGGCATAATGGTAACAGGGTTGATGTAATGGTTACGGGACTGGCATTATGGTAACAGGGTTGATGTAATGGTTACGGTACTGGCATTATGGTAACAGGGTTGATGTAATGGTTACGGTACTGGCATTATGGTAACAGGGTTGATGTAATGATTACGGTACTGGCATTATGGTAACAGGGTTGATGTAATGGTTACGGTACTGGCATTATGGTAACAGGGTTGATGTAATGATTACGGTACTGGCATTATGGTAACAGGGTTGATGTAATGGTTACAGGACTGGCATTATGGTAACAGGGTTGATGTAATGGTTACGGTACTGGCATAATGGTAACAGGGTTGATGTAATGGTTACGGTACTGGCATTATGGTAACAGGGTTGATGTAATGGTTACGGTACTGGCATTATGGTAACAGGGTTGATGTAATGATTACGGTACTGGCATTATGGTAACAGGGTTGATGTAATGGTTACAGGACTGGCATTATGGTAACAGGGTTGACGGGTTGATGATTAACATTGTGCATGATGCTAAGGTTTACAGAATATGTGTTCTTGCTTGTATTATTCAAAGCTGTAGACCACATGGACTGTTTAGTCAGTTGCTGATTTTTGTTGTGTGTTATTGACTAAACTGTGCCAAAACAAAGTAGGTTATGTTGATTAATCACAGGAGGAAAGCTGCGTGAAGGGAACTTGATCTGAGCATGTGGAGATTAAATAAATCATCACCAAGAGGGTTTAAATCACACATTATCCTCAAGAATGACTGAAAGAAAGCAGATGATTAAAAAAAACAACAAAAAAAACAAGGTTGTACTCATGTCAACAACAAGGTTGTTGTGATGTTGCTGAGATATAAATTGCACATGACAGAAGTAACTGACATTGTGCAGCACTTTATGTCTTATTTCCTTATACCTTCAGTCACTGTACTTACCTCTTTATTCTCAAAACACAGATTCACTGTTACTAATGGATTATGATTTGCATCAGTTTAGCATGTGTATTAGAATGCAGTAGTCAGTAGGGCTGGGCCATTTGTTTACAATCATTATTTTTCCGATCTATTTAAGTCCCCACTTTAATGCCCCCCCCCTTGTCATGTCAGGCAGTATATTTAAAGATGCTCTTAAACACTACTTGTATGTTACTGTATTGTGGGTTATTCTAATCTGCAAATTTAATAGGTGCAAACCTGGATGTGTATTTGAACACACGAGAGGGTATTGGAGAAAGGCCAAGTTAAAGTGCACCAGTGGAGGCCAAGCACACCTTGACTCGAGGTTTAGAAGAAACATTTCTTATTTAAACAACCAAAAAAAATGAAGTTCTGAAGTTTTAACTTTATATTTTGGACACATTACAAAACCTATGACCAATACAATCTACCAGCTGTGTAGCAATGTAAAGTTTAGTATTAAAAAATGGAGCTGGGTGTAGTCAGAGCTCGTTTTATTTTCTTTCTTTCTTTCTTAACCTTTTTTTTTTTTTTTAATAAAAAGTACAAAAAAATAAATTGAAAACTGTACAAAAAAGTTGAAGAAAAAGTCATTTGTTGTTGTTGGTTTTTAAAAAAAAAAAAAAAATTTAAAAAAACAAACAAAAAAAAACAACAAAACCTTTTCCACCCAATTGAGATTATGACCAATTGGTATCATTAGCCAGTATGAACTAATAGACCTAAGACCAGTTAACCCAATAAAAAAAGCTTGCTGCCATGATTAAATATGTAGCATTTGGGGTTCACGACTTCTGTTTAAATAGAATCTTAAGAGCGGATGCTTTGTGTTTACAGAGTACATTATTAGAATCCTTTTTGTGTGTGCTTTCTTTGAAAATTGTAAAGAGAAGGTCATGGAATTTGGTTTCTTTCTTTAACCAAAAGAAAGCCTGTTACGGTTTGATCTGATTCCAAAGATAATAAAGGATAAAATAAATAAATAACTCGAGACAAAGTCTTCACGCACACACATTTAAAAATCTGTATCCTGTGTTTATATAGGTCTGTAAAGCTGCTTTGAGACAATGTCCATTGTTAAAAGCGCTATACAAATTGAATTGAATTTAATTAAAGCATTAAGAAATGTCATGTTTTGAGGTCTATAAACGTTAATGGCGTCATAAATGCGCTGGATTGAGTTTTTAAAAATCTTTGCAGTGTCAATGACTCACTCGGTCAGAATAAGATGTATACATGTTCTCAACAGAAGACAGCGAAACACAGTGATGAAAAAGGAACACAAACTATATGTTATGCAAGACTATGCACCAAATATAATTTAGTCTCTTTTTTTTTGTTGTTGTTGTCGTCATTTTTAGAGAAGTGAGAAACAATATTATCTCTGTTGAGTGTCTGCTCTTCAAAAATAGCAAAGCAGTTGTTTTTATATTCCTTTTCTTTTGTGGTTATTCATTGCCAAATGTTAAAAAGCCATCCTGCTGGTTGACACAACTGCTATTACAATAATAACTACTAAGAACTAGCTAATCAATATGCAGTAATCTTCAAATAATAAGCAGTACAGTTCTATTGATGTCCTGCATGTAGATTTTGGCAAATAGACCCATGTTTCCTGGCCACGTTCTCAGTTCCACCCACTCCACAAGCGCTGTTGCACAATGGATGTGTGGATTTGAAAATATAGAAATGATAAATAACTGTGATAACGGTATGTAATGTGAAGCACAATATGATTTAAATTAATTACATTGTAGCTTCTCACAATATGTGGTGTAAGATATTAACACTAATTATAGGGTATGTAAACAGATGGAAGTGAGACCTTGAAAAGTTGGGAAACAGCACAGATATACTTTATAGTGGGCTATGTTTATAATGCAAAAGTGTTGGTTACCATTGAGATCATATTGCATATATAAGAAGTGTTTGTACTGTAAATACCAGGTGTATATTGATGCATGATGGTGATGAAGTGTTATTGGTCTGCACAGCCTCAATACTGTAGTGGCAGAATTTGATACATTTTAATACCAAAGTCTTGTTCAGTAATCCCATTTATTTTAATAAATGAGGTTGGGTTTACCAGAGACAGTCTAATCTCTTACTTACTTAAGTTACTTACTTACTTACTTTAGTTATTTACTTACATGCTTGTTTTAGTTAATTACTTAATTACTTACTTTCCTACTTACTTTAGTTAATTACTTATTTGTTTTCATTACTTAATTTCTTACTTCAGTTATGTACTCAATTAAACTTACTTACTTTGGTTACTTATTTAAACTTGTTTTAGTTATTTTATTTACTTACTTGAACTTAGTTTCTTTTGTACTTCAGTGATTTTCTTACCTAAACTCACTTACTTGAACATAAAAACCTACTTACTTATTTTACCTACTTACTTTCCTGACTATACTTAAACATGCTTTCTTACTTTAGTTAATTACTTGCATACTTGCTTTAGTTACTTGTATACTTGTTTTAGCTGCTTACTTTATTCACTGACTTGAACTTTCTTTCTTTAGCGACATTTACTTAAACATACTTTAGTTATTTACTTACATAAACTAAAAAATCTACTTAGTTATTTTACTTACCTATTTTATTTACTGTATATACGTAATTCCTTGATTAAGCATACTTACATGAATTATTTATAACAACTTAGTTTCTTGCTTACTTATACTTTAGTTACATACTTTAATTACTTACATAAACTTGCTTTCCTTTTTTTTTTTTTTTTTTTTTTTACTTAAACTTATTTATTTATTCAGTATTATTTAAGGTTATGCAGTAAAATGCACCGATAAAATATTTCCCAGAAGGAAAGAAAAAAAAAAACCCATCAATAATAGTGTTACTTGTATGTGCTGATCATTTAATTGGCAAATGGGCTCAGCGGTTGCACAAAATACCAGTGTGCGTGACATGACCTCTAACGCAAGAGATGTTCCCTCAATTCAAACAATATTTATTCAGAGGCATTTTTATTTGCTCTGTGCCTTGGGAACTTTGAATGCATCAGTGAGGGGACGATGGTATCGGCGCACGTTGGGAAAGCCTTATGTTTATCTGGGAGGTGACATCGCTTGAGATATGTGTGTCGGATTTGTTTTCTCAAGGTTACAGAGGTGATCCAAGTTGCCATCAAGTAATGCTAAAAAGTTGTTTTAATGGATCTTGTAGGCTGATCTGGGTACATTTCTTATAGACTTTCTTTTTGATTTCACACGGAATGCAATTTATTTCAATCAAATTCAGTGTGAATGTTAATATTATATACATATGGATTTTAACTTTTCGTGTAGATATTTGATTTCGCACACATTTTATGGCTAGTCGGCTAGGGTTCATGCCAGTTGATATGTCTGGGAAGAATTTTTAAGGCGTGAAATGGTATGTGTAATAATTGTTTCGGTGAAAATGAGATATAAAACAACTGCATTCATATTCTCTGTGGAAATAGATTTTTTTTTTTTTTTATTTTCTTCTATTGGATGTGTAATTGAGCCCTGTCCATTTGAGTAATCTATTTACTCCTAATGTATGTGCAGATATCACTGGGAGTTCTTCATAACTGAAAACTCCTTTCTACATGCATGTTAATTATAAGGTGACATATACGTTAATGAGAAGAAGCAAGATTCCAGAGGCTATATTTTCCCAGCACACTTATGAAAATCGTGTGCAGTCAGGGACATGAGAATGGATATTTTCCTTACTATTTATATTGCATTTCTTTTCATAAAAAGCAGCTGGATTAATTGAAGGGATTTTAATAAAAATGCTCAAAATGATGTGGATATTTGTTATATAATTTTAACTTGAAGTAGGGGATGCAGGTTTTTAAAATTTTTTATTTTTATTTTTAAAGTTGATTACACTGGTAGTGGAAATTATAGTAATTAGTCACTAGGCACCTCGATGGGTTCCTTCATCCATGTTTACAGAAGCACTATTTACGACATTGAGCGTTCATACGCCAGCGGGACTGCTTTCCAGTCACAGCACATTGAATATTGAGAGAAAACAAATGCACAGTTGATTTGGTAGCCTTTACCACTTTTATGTGTACGGTTTGTGGATTTTTGTCCATGAATTCTTGCGCTTGCGTGTGAAAGCTACAGGAACATGATTATTGAGACATGGGCGAAAAACACACAAGAATAAAGATGTTCCTGAGCTGGTGTGAGTCGCCCTAACAGGCAGCGCTGTGTCAGCGATCGGAATTGGCTGGAAATTTGTATGCATAGATCATCATGACCCAGCTAATCAGGAGAGAGAGTGAACGGGTATGAGTGTAAACAAAGTAAACCGGATATTATACTATAAACCCTGAAACAATAATCTCCTAAAATGTAGGATGATGGAATTGTGTGCTATGATTGGTAGATTGTCTTTTGTGCATTGTTTTCGTTTCTCTTTATGATGATGCACAGGTCTTAATAGATCCTAACAGTAGTGCGGTCCACCGCATGTTACATTATGTTAATAAGTTCTTCGACCTCAACTACGTCACTCGAGTTCAGAATTGGTCCCAACTGGAAATGGTGGTTGTTTTTGTTTTTAAAATCCTGGTCACGTAGTTATTATTCATCTATTTCTTTACTATTATTTTTGTTTATACTTGCCAGTGATATTTTCTAACCGATTTTAATTGGAAATTTCAACAAATTAGTAGCCCAATTGAAACGAGCACGACCTTGACCAGGCTGTTAATAAAGATGACTGAATGGCCTGTTTGCTATTTTTGTTAATGCATGTGGTATTTGTCCTGTGGACCTCATATCTGACCGCTCGTTCTTGCTAATTATTTTTGTCCCATGGGATCTCAGTCTGTCTAATCCACACCTCTAGCCTTAACCAGATACTCTTTTTTTGTTGTTTGTTTGTTTTTTCTTCTTCTTCAATGATAAAGAAAATTGCACCTCCTGTTATTCATATCTGTATTTGTATCTGCTTAGAATGTATTTGTGTTAAGGTAACATCCCTTATATATATATATATATATGTATGTGTGTGTGTGTGCACGCACGTGTTTGTGTGTTAATATGTATTTTTTATTTGTTTGTTTATATAGTGGTGTTCCCAAGAGTCAGTTGTTTCTCAGCTAGGCTATCCTGTTATTCAGTCTAGCTAACATCACTGGGTTCTGAAACAGCGGTTTTCAGCTCGAGTCGTGCGGACCCACTGCCCTGCACAGTTTGACGTTTCCTTGCCCTCGGCGCACCTGACCCAACTCATGAAGGGTTCATTATTTCAGTGATGAGCGGAGTCAGATGTTCACACACTGGAATCAGGGTTTTGACATGATTTGTCGCACAGCGCTCTGCAGTATATTCCAGGGCCGAATATTTCATCCGTCTTTTCAACCCCCCTTGAAATCCAGAGTGTTAAACCGACGACTGTTTTCACCACAGTAGAATATCGAAAGCAGCTGCCCTCATCAACCTTTGTAGCTGTAGCTGACCATTAAAGTGCTGACTGATTATGTATCAAATCAGGCAAAAGGGAGCTGATTATTTAAGCTTCAGCTGAAAGCTGCTCCATCAAATGGTCCTTTTCGATCACGTTGCGGCCGCGCTTCGAGGCCACAGTTGATGGATTGGTGCACGGTGAGAAGGTGAGAAACATAGAGGCCTGATTGATGGAGAAGTGAGAGGACGGAAAGAATGACAGGTTCACGACCCTGTAGAAAATGCATGATTTAATCTCCTCACTAAACTTATTTTCACATAGTCGAACAGAATTGGGAGACCTTTTGGCACGGGGTTTTTAAACCTCATTCAGTAACTTTGTGGTGTTACAAGGCTATAGGTGCTTTTAATTCTTTCATGCAACATTGTTTAGTCCTCAAGAAAAGTCCTAAGAAACATTATTCATGTTCAATGTTAACACACTATACAGTTTTAGATGATGAGGTTGAACAAACACAAAACTAAAGTCTAAATACAAGAAATAAGTCATTTTTTGAACCAATGCTACATGTATTTGTTATCCTCGTTAAAAATGCGATGTAAACCTCATCATATACCAAAAATGGTGATAGTGGGTCATATGGTTAGCATGCCATAAGCATAGTATAGATACATCACCATAAATATAGATACATCACCAATACTGGACAGTTAAAGTTTGGGAAAACATCACCTGATCTTTTTCCAGTCTGAAGCTGTCCAGTTTCAGGTCCCAATGTAGACTCCGATTCCTGTTCTTGACCGACAGGAGTGGACCCTGATGTAGTTTTGTACAGTTGTAACCCATCTGCCTCAAGGTTAATTATGTTGTGGGTTCTAAGATGCTTTTCTGTTCACCAGAGTTGTAAAGAATGGATATTTGGCAAAAGAGTTACTGTAGCCATCCTGCCAGCTCAAACCAGCCTGGTCATTCTCCTCAAAAGAGTGCTCACTGATTGCCAAACCATTGACTCACGTTGAAATCAATGGCAGCATTTACATGCAGACACGCTCCCTGTACCTTCATTTAATGGTACTCCGCTGATGTTGGAACAATTTAGCCTTATTCAGTGATGGGGTTGGGGGGGAAATAAATAAATAAATAACAGCCCGAGAGGTTGAAAGGACAATAGTATAATCTCTTTTCATCAAGGATTATACACCTCTTTAATGAAGCCAAATGCATTACTGATGATGGTGCTGCAACGCAGCGCGCGGCACAACTGTTGGGCTTGTTACGATTGTGTGCTCTCCTGGTGCTAGAGATAAGCTCAGTTATGATGGAGAAAATTCTCTGGGCAATGCAAGATAAAACACACAAATGCCAAAGGAGACAGGGTGTGGGAGATACGCCAGTGTCTCTGGTTGCCTTAAGTACCAGAGTTGGTTTTATTCACAACCCATGTGCGTGTGACCTTCAAGTTTGAGTCCCTTTATGATTTAGTCCTGTTCACAATGAAAGTGAAAGTGACGCGGTATAAAACCTGTAGGAGATTAGAAAAAAAAAAAAAAACTCAACCTTTTCACATTTGTGCACTGTTATTTATTTATCGACGGCCTGGAACTTGCCTCGAATTCCTCGAATTATGTTTTGGATGGAAAACAGAAACGTATGAAAAGTGTATGAATCTTGGAACGGTGGGTTTGTTTTTGTAGCACAGTTTTCGGTCTTCTGTGTCCATGCACATTGCTTTCAAAGGTTTTTGTTCTGAAATGAAAATGGGAAAACAAGGGAAACAGTTTTTCATTATACGCTTTAATTATTCGTTTTTATTGGCACATGATAGAATAGGAAATACATCAATTTTTTTGGTAAATATTATTTATTAATTTTTTTATTGAGTTTTGTTTTCAGCACACAAAATGAACAGATTCAACCTGGAATCGTTAGTCAATATTCTACAGACTGTTCTTTGGTTAAAATGTACGGAGCCCCCCTAGTGTCAGGTAAGAAAAGAAAAATACAGCCATGTGTAAACCATACCCTCAGATTTGTAAACCATACCCTCAGATTTGTAAACCGTACCCTCAGATTTGTAATCTGTGCCCACTGCGTTAAAGTTGGGTTTATATTGGACATTCGCTGTACGTTCTCTCTTCTATTTCTCAAGAAATAAACACACAAAAAGGACATAGTGTGTATTGTCTTAATAATGTGTATAGAGTGGACATAGAACCAATACAACTGAATATATCTTTTTAATTTTCTCCCGTTAAAGCCCGCAAAAGCCAATCTTTGGGAAACACTTCATCAGCACTTTATAGTAATGGAGTCAGTAAGGGACCGTCTAAAAAGTGCATGACCTGGGCAACTGTATAAGATTTTTATATGGCACAATAAATTTATATCTGTAATAAAAATGTATGTCATTAATAATATATATGCAATAAAAAAAATTCTTTATCCATACTCTATCCTAACACTGCAATAAGGTCTTGTTAAGTAGACGACTATAATCTTGTGCAATTGCCCAGGTCATGCACTTTTTAACGATGTGTACTCTTGATTTAAAATAAATAAATTTAATAACATACTTCATTCAACATGTTGTTCTTGCATCTTGGTATTTGAAGGCATTCTTCTAGCTGAAAACAAGCAAACAGATAAATGAATGAAAATAATTGATAAAAACTGCAGACTGTAATACAATATTAATACAATATGGATGGTTAAATGATGGGTGATCTTATTAGTTTGGGACTGGACCTCCAGCTTTAGGGCTTCGTTATGATTAGCTGAATTGTAATTACCAACTGGGGAAGTTTTAAGTCATGCATTAACGGATATATTTCCTTCATCCCGATGCTTGATCCCACTGTTTCTCGATAACTGGGGGGGGAGGAGGAACTAATTATGTAGGTAAAGTGGTAGAGTTTGTGGGTTAGCATGGTAGGATGAGTACAACACTGGTATGATTCTAGTTATAGACTGGCCTGGTACAGGGTTGGCGTTCCAGTTCATCCCAAAGGTGTTCACTGGGGTTGAGGTCAGGGCTCAGTGCAGGCTACTCAAGTTCTTCTAGTCCAACCCCAGCAGTCCTGGTCTTCAAGGAGCTTGCTTTATGCACAGAGGCATTATCATGCTTGAACATGATATTTTTTATCATTTCTTAATGAGGAAGAACCACATATGGGTGTAATGGTCCGGTGTCCTCAAACTTTTGGCTAGTGTACCTGTCAAGGTCTTTATCGGAGTAATCACATTCTTGGAATTCCATGTCGTGTCATATTAATAAAAGGATACCTGGATATCAGACGTCATTAAAGCAGAAGGATATTTGATTCATGTAGAATTTAAGAAAACACAGCTGAGAATTAGTGTTATTGCATAATACTATTGTGGATTATTATTTATTTATTTTTCATTTAGAAAGTAAGCTTTCTTTAAAACTTTGGACTGTCTTCAGATCAAAATGACTTCTATTTACTTGAAGGCAACAATGTGAAAGTAAAAAAAAAAAATGTCTTTAATATATGAAACAAAATGGTGGTTATGTTAGTTCCTGTCACATGGACGACGTGAAAGTTTTGTGTATCTATTCCCATAAATAGTTTTATACAGCTAATAACCAAGATGTAGATATTAGGTTTCTAGCGTAAATGTTACAGTTGTATGATCGAACAATACGGCCTGGTTCAATGTGGCATGAAAGAGTGAGATGTGGATTTTTATGGTGGTGGTGATCCTCTGTTTCCTTCCTCAGGTCAGTCGTGTGGCGGTGTGGTGCAAGGCCTGAATGGGACCATAGAGAGCCCTGGTTTCCCTCACGGTTACCCAAACTATGCCAACTGCACGTGGATCATAGTGACGGGAGAAAGGAACCGAATTCAGCTCTCCTTCCACACCTTCGCTCTGGAAGAGGACTTTGACATCGTGTCCATTTACGATGGACAGCCACAGCCAGGGAACCTAAAGATGAGGTAGGAGTCCTGTCTATCCTGGTTGGCCAGCTCCAGTCTGATTACTTGCGCTTCGTAGGTTGCTGCGGTCATTGTTAAAAACACACAGATGATGACCTTATGAGGTCCCTGTTCTATTTAGAAGTTAAGGCTCTGGGTCAGTGTGTGGTGTTTGCACAGGAATACCCTTGACTTGTAAGAGCTGCTTCACTTATCATCTGCTCTGTCCATGCTTAAGTAGAGCTTTTACTTAAATGGAAATGGTACCAGATCATTTTCTACCAAGTGGCAAAAAAAAAAAAAAAAACTTCCACCAGATCTTTCTAGCACTCATGTCCACTATAGATGTGTAACCAAATACAAATAGTTTTATTTGGAATGGAAAAAAATCATTTCAACAAATGGATACAAATACAGATCTAAATTGTTCCACATTGTTCCTTCGATCGTGCCTGGCCAGGGCCATGGTGGGTTCAATTAGGCTCCTAGTTGAGAGAATTATGAGAAAATAAAATAAATAATAATAATAACTGGATTGATGTAGCTGCGGTTGAAGAACTGTCAGAGCCAGAATTCACACACCATACGGTTCCTACAGTTTTACTTTTTTGTTTGTGTGTGTGTGTTTTGGGGTATAGTGGTATGGTTCAATAAAAATAAATAAATAAAAACTTGTTAGGCCACACCCACTATGGGGTTTAATCCAAATACAGATATTTGGAGCACTAAACAGATAGTAGCACTGTTTTACCCTAATGTGGATGCACTTATTTATTTATTTGTTTGTTTGTTTATTTATTTATTTATTTTTATAAAGTTTCCAAAGTTCCATTTAAAACTTCTGAATAATGTCAGGATGTCGGTATTATGGGAACCATTTTCAAGAAGCTTGGCGTGTTTAATGGAGACTGCCTGGACTCTTGGTGAAAATGAAGTGTCTAGATTTAGATGCAGAAGGCTTTTAAGTGTCAGACGATTAAACACCAAGTTTTGGGTGAAAGCAGGCCAGAGGCTGGTTTTGAACTTTTTGGGGTTTGAACAGTTGCTTTGGGTTTGGGGATATTCAACCCGAAATGTTTACAGATCCAGCAAGCTGTTTTAAGTGCAAGTAACTGGTAATTGAAGTGTATTTCGTGCGAGTTGAATCAACAAAGCGATTACGTCTAAGTAGCACTTAGGCTTCTGGTGATGTACCTATGATGTACATTTGCTCTGTCATAGCGGAGCGTAAAACACATGGCCCAGAGGCTTTAAAAGCATTTCTTCCTGCAGATTACGTGCAATTAGTGTTAAGACTGATATGGTTTAATGCTTCTCTTTTTCTCCACCTGTGTTGGATGCTGAACGTCATAGAGATTAAAAACACTTTTTTCTGTGTTAACATTATATGAAATGTCGGTATTTTTCCATTTAAGAGTTCCCTCTAAAAGACAGACCGATCTCATATGAGGTTATGCAGTGTGTTTATATATAGTATGTAGCTGGTTGGTTAAACAATGAAAAATGCTCCAAGAACCCGTTTTCTGTAGATTCAGTAGCCAGAAACAAACTCTTAAGTGATTATGTGGTGCTTAATGTCCTCTTACACACAAGATGCTACACACTGAACATGTGGCTTCAAAGAAGCGATATGGTATTAGTCAACTAAAGTAAAATCACAATCTAGTGAATACAGGACATAAACGAAGGCGATATATAGGTAAATAGCTGGATTAGTACATTCTACCGTATAAGAAAAAAAGGAGCCTGATGCTTGCGTACATAGAACATGAATGAGGTTCTGTTACTTGATATTAATTAGCGAGCAATTCAAATATTCTTTGACACGAATAACCTCATATCAGTGCTCTGCTTAGCGTTTAGTGTGATGCATCGAGTTTTGTATGCGAAAACATGATGAGTTCTTGTTATTCTGGAAGAGATTAGAAGCCACACTCAAGGAACATCTATATAGTGTGTGTGTATAGTCCAGAGCCTTGTTACATATGAAGCAAATTACACAAGGGGCTAAACATCTGTGTGCTTTGTGTTAATACCAGGAAATAATTCCAGTTCCTGTAACAGTGTCATTAAGGTTAAGCAGGTTCATGGTTGCAAAGTTAGTGACCTCTAGACTGGGGGGAAAAGATGAACAGCTCAAAGGTTTGTCGTTTTATACATTTGCAGTAACTATGGATCACATGCAGGATGCAAGATGCAAGATAGTGTGCGGTTGAATAAAACTGGGAACATCTCTGAGTATTTCTCAGCGTTTTCTAGAAACAGCACAAGCACCGGTAGGAGACATTCCATGAGCGTCGTCGATCCAGGACAGCATGTCCCCAAGGCCTCTTTCAGAAATGACAGGATGCGTGTTTGTGACCATTGTGACGATAATTGCTGCAGAAAAACGCGACAATGCTGCATGTTTCATCAGCTGCCCTCCGTGACGCATAAAACGATTTCTCATGTGTGATGATTACAGTTACGGAATCGTTACGGAGCACATTATTGCTCTTGAATTCTGGTAAATGTAAATGAAAAGAATTAAAGTCTTCCCAAACTGACATTTTTAATTGGTGTGAGAACATTTCTCAGAATAATAGAAATATTCCATTATGAAAAGCATTATAGCGCAAATCGAGTCATCACGTCTTCATTATTTTCCCTAAAAGCATGATTATTAGAGGTGCACCGATGATTGGCACTTTTTCACGCTAGCGGCCATAGGCCGATAAACCGGTAGTTTAGAAACTGTCAATCAAAAGAGGGCGGGAAAACGCATCAATTTCGTGCTGTGTGTAAAGATGATGTCTCTTGTGTGGAATGACGACAAAGCTGTAGTTTGTAATAGCTAATCTCTGCGCTGCTAAACTTTTACACCGGACGCTGCAGCAGTGAAGCGGGAGTTTTGGCGTCGAGTCGATTTATTTTTTTTTTTGCCGCGCTGGTCGAGCTGAATTAAAGCGCCAGTACACCGTTGAAAGACTTGAATGAAGATGAGTTGGCAAAAAAAAAAAAGAAGTATATATTGCACAGAAAAATAGATTTGTAGAGTAGTACATTTCATATCCAGTTAATGTTAATATATAAAAAAGTTGATATTATATATTACCAGTTTGATGTCAGTGATGAAGTAGAAATGTTTTTGTTTGTGGCGAGTGAATGTGAGGTTTTATACGGTTCAGTCAATTAATTCTGTTAATATGAATTAACAACATTCAATAAGTTAAGAAATCTTACTTTAATCTTCAGAATTGAAGTATGTGTTAATGTTAATGTGAGTAATGTGTTTTCCGTTTATGAGACCAGTTACTGTGAAACAAATTGATGAAAAGGAGAGAATAAAGTTTTTATTTGCATTTCCTTCAGAATTGTGGAATTAATTATTATTCGTTTATAAGAAGGCAGAAAAAGCAGAACCACCAAACTATCGGTTATCGGTATCGGCTGAGAAATTTAGCATCGGTGCACCTCTAATGATTATACTTTCCCCTCTGTCTGTTTTTTAATAATAAGAGCAAAATGGAACATGTATGTGCAATTCCTTTGAAGTAAAATCTCATCATAAAGTAATTACTTTTAGTTCTGCTTAGAGCTTCTTAAATGAGAAAATTGACTTACTGCCTAGGTTTATTATTGCAAGACAATATTCCGTATTTTTTTTTAAATTTAATATTGGTTAGTTTATGAATCAATGGCTATTATGATATTACAGTGTATGAAACTTTATTGACGGTGCTCCAATGTGATTTCGCAGCATACTGCGTAAGAGAAAATGCTCATGATGTGATGTCTTTAGTATGAACTTGAAAATAACAACACAGGGTTTTTTTTTGTTTTTTTTTTGCAGTCTGCAAAATGCCTGCATGTTCTGACAGATGAAGTTGCGATAGGCCATTAACATCCTGATGCTAAGCTTTTGTTTTTGGGTTCGGTTCAGTTAGTAATGAAACCATATGCATTATTGCGCAAATCTGTTGCAAAACCATGCCGAGATCATGCTAGTCGCTCATCGCAGTGTAGCATTAAGCGTCTGATGGTCCCGTCAGTCAGTGCTCACGCTAATTAAGTCGGCACTATTACCCAAGGGATCGTGTGTGTCCGTGATGGTGTGCGTGTGTGTGTGGGGAAGGATGCAGCACAGCTCTGTCTACGACGAGGAGACCATGATGGAGCTTTGTCTTGAGCGCTTCAGAGACTGACACCGCACACCGTGTGACCGCCGTCGTGTGACACACAACTGTCTGTTCGCGACACAGTCGTAGATCTAATACCTGCGCTTATGCTGAGAGCCGGCGTCAATCACTACAGTAGCTCGTTCTCTCTGCGGAGCTGTGACGGCTCGCCACAAGGTGTCAGTGGAACCTTAATCCAGGCCTTTTTATGCTAATGAAATACACGCATCCGGCATGCATAACAGGGTACCCTACATTCACAGGGAGAGAAAATAGGCCATGCACAGATAACCAGTGACTTGAACAAATCCAGCACATGGGACAGAGATTCAAGCTGGCCGAACTAAGAAAGCGTTTTTTAAAACGCCAGAGAGGGAAGGGTGCTGGTCTTTTTTCTTTTTCTTTTTTTTTTTATCTGATTTTTTTTTTTTAAACAGAATTCGAACAATTCTGTTATAATTCTTTATAAGCTTCTTTATAAATGCAATGCATCACATGTATATTTTAAGAAGCAAAGAAAGAAAGTGAGAGGGGAAATAAAGTAGCATGCCGCGAGAATAGTTTTAGAATATCGAACAAAGATAGCGAATCAAGCCAGGGTGAGCTATTAGAGGCATGGATGGATGAATAAACTGCCACTCTTGTGCAAGCCAAAGCTTTGCTTAAATACTTCATTTGTAGGCATGTCACATGAATATTGCATGGCAATTACGCAGCCGTCTGCACCTGAGACACACACACACACACACACACAAGTTGCTGAGGGAACTTGCTGTGTATTACAGGACATCCAGTTTGCTGCCTTTCTGACTGATCGGCAGGAAAACGTTGCCTCGGCACGACCACACTTAAGGCCAAAGCGCCTAAAAGGATTAACGCATGATAACAGTTGGACAGCTCTGTAACTTGGATTGTGCTTGGGTTGTAGTTTTTTCCTTAATTGTAAATCTTTTTAATGACATTGTTTGCCAAATAGGTGTCTGCATATTATTTGTCCAGGGTGACTCAACCACTCTGTACAAACATGCTGAGCAGAAAAGCATCTCAACATCTTTATTAAAGACTTAGTCCGATGGGGAAAAGGTGTCGTCATGGCAACCGTTGTCCGAGCTGACATGCTGGAAGTACTCTGAAGTGCTCAGTCACATGCCCTCTTCTGTCCAAAAGAGTTATAACATGTGCTGTTAAATAAACTACAAGATCATTTTATATCCTCATGCGTCTTTACATCTCAGACGGTTTGCATATGATATCTGTAATAGCTCAGTTTCAGCAACTCCTTTAGATTTAATGCTAGTCTCTGGATAAATATGTAATAGTTTGCTTATATTTTAGTGGGTTGGTTGTTCTTAGCGCTTTAGTCTAGATTTAATTGATAAAAAGACACTAATGTTAGTTCAATCAAACTGAACCCATTTAGTTAATGAAAAGTAACTCCAGCAAACAATACGCAAGTATAGTAAACTTACAGTATAGTAAACGTAAGTATAAGTAAACTTATAGTAAACAATAATTTCCTAAGATTTCATTTCTCATGTCTGCAAGTCGCAGATCTACAAATGCACTATATTTATAAAAACAGTTCGCTTTTGTGAATTTCGGGCCGGTTTGTTTGAATCTTCCTTCGTAAGGAAGTGGGCCCATTTAATAACTCTTAATACTCCTCCTACTCGAATTCTAACATGTCATTAGGTATGCTAATGATTTCTAATGAGTATTATGTTAACCTTACGAGACAAAACAACAACAAAAACAGTTCACCCTATAGGATAAAACCTCTGATCACAAAATGATCACTGTACTTAAAAAGGATATTAACGTTCTCAAACAAGTAAGGACTATGACAGCAGGGAGCCAGGTGGGCCCAAGGGCTGATTGTTTGGCTGATTGCTTACTCTGAGCTGTGGAAGCATGGATAACGACACTACCCAAGTTAATTTATTCCATGCAACCCCTCAAGCTTTGCTTTTTCCAGCTTTTTATAAGTAGACAATGAAAGCAAACTATATCTACCTCATGGTTATGATTTTCTTTTTCATTATACCTAATACATTATTTTCAACTAGTACATTCAAGTTTGTCCTCTTTTTTTTATTTTTTGCTTGCACAAATATTGTGAACCTTTACAAAAATATCCATGGTTTTCTATATTTTGTAGATATCTGGGAGGTCCAGATGCCGCTAATTATATCCAGTATGATATGTTTAAATTCATCAGAGGATTTAAAAGTTATAAGTTTATAGCATTTTGTTTTATTTGAAGTTACTGATTCAAACAGTGCGGCAGCCAGTAGCCTACTTGGCGAACATATCAGAGTGCCCCTCCGAAACTATTGGAACGGCAAGGCCAATTCATTTGTGCTATACACCAAAGACTTTTGTTTGGGTTTGCGATCAAAAGATGGATATGGAGAGGAGAGTTCAGCTTTTATTTCCTGGTATTTACATCTCGATGTGTTAAACAACATAAAACACAGAACCTTTTGTATCAGACCATCCAATATTTAGGCGAGCAAAAGTATAGGAAAACTTTCTCAGTGACCACCAAATTGTTGGTTTCTACTTTTGTGATGCTTTTCCAGTTGTTGTTTGTTTAGGGGGGTTTCTCCCTTCAGTCTCTTCTTCAGGAGGTGAAATGCAGGCTCAGCTGGGTTAAGTTCTGGTGATTGACAAGGTCAGTCTAAAATCTTCTGCTTTTCTCCTCTGATGAAGTCCTTTGTTGTGTTGGTAGTGTGTCTCGGCTCATTCTTGCTGCCTGATAAAGTTCCTCCTGATTACTTTGGATGCATTTCTCTGTAAATTGGCAGACAAAATGTTGCTGTAAATGTCTGAATTCATTCTGCTGCAATTATCATGACTTACACCATCAATAAAGATTAGTGAGCCTGTTTTAGAAGCAACCATGCAATCTCCAGCTCTGACGCTACCGCCACCATGTTTCACAGATGAGCTTGTATGTTCCTTTCTTTCTCCACACTTTGGCCTTTGTGTCACTTTGGTAGAGGATAATCTTGGTTCCAGGACTTTTGTGGCTCTCTGTATTTCATTGCGAATTCCAATCGGGCTTTCCGATTCTTACTGCTGATGAGTGGTTTGGATTTTCTGGTGTCTATATATCTGCTCTCAAAGTCTTCTTCAAATGGTGGATTGTGATACATTCACCCCGGACCTGTGGAGGTTGTTGGTGATGTCACTTACGGTTGTTTTTGGGTTATTCTTCAGAGCTCTCACAACGTTTGTCATCAGCTGTTGTTTTCATTGCCCGACCCATTCAGTGTCTGTTGCTCAGTACACCAGTGGTCTCTTTCTTTTTCAGGACATTCTACTTTGTTGTATTGGCTATGTTTAAATGAATGTAGAGTTAGTTGGGTAACAGCTGCAGTTGATGCATTGATCTGTATAGGTTAGTAATATCATATTCTTTGAGATAGTGGCTATGGATAGTGGGTGGATAGATAGTGGATAGCTAGATCCTTTTTAATGTTGACGATACCAAAATGGCGACTATAAATTGTTGTCATTTGTCATAAATGCCATTGTAGGTGTTTGTGTGAATGACTTCGTAGCCATGCTTGTTTTTTTTTTGTTTTCTTTTGCTTTGCTAGCATAGTGCTGGATGTTAAGCAGTGAATAGACAGTGCTCCATAACAAGGTTACCAGGTTACTGACTGCGTATGAATTATTAAGGGCTTGGGAGAATGTGTGTGCAAATATTTTATTAGGATGGGCAACGTGAGAAGGGCCCTAAAATTATCCTTACACATAGGCACATTGTGAGAAAAGTCCTTCACACTGACAGCATCTTTCTTCAACTTCAAAGGGCTACCATGTATAGACAGGTCAGAATGAGAGGTCCAGAGCCTATAGAGCAGTGTGAGCGTGGCCACAGAAGTACTGTCTTGCATCACTTTTTTGTAGCGTACGGATATGTGCCTGGCCTGCAACACTTCATATAATCTGGCTTTGCAATGTGAACATTTCACCTTTTGTCCTGTGGACCGTTTCTGGCATTTTTCAATTCATTTGTATTTGAGGAAAATGTCATTGCGTTTCATCATATATTTTGATTAAAAGAGTGAGTTATTACCTGCGTATCATTTTGTTTACCCATCATGGTTCTTGACAAATTGTTAAAATACTTAAAGGCTGGTGTATTAATAAACCCAGCCTGATGGTATCTTATTTTCGTCTTGGGGGTTGGGGGGGGTTGGAGACTAAGCCTGTCAACAACCTATTCTTCCACTACTTCCACAATTCCCCAAGTGACATTGTCAGTATTCTTCACTCTCCACTAAAATCTCAGCAGAAAGCCATCTAATTCATTTATTAGATTTGAATTTAACGACATCCAAAAATTCTTATCAGATACTTTCGTCCCCATTTCCAACCACAGATCTGATTTTGAATCATTATTTTTAATAATTATAATGATGATGACTTTATTTATGTAGCACCTTATATACATAAAATGCAGCAAAATTTTAAAACCTAAAAAATCATTTAAAAAATAGTCATTAAAATATCATTTTAAAAAAGTAGTAGAAGATAAGATAATTATAAGATAATTGTGTTACTGTACAAGCATACAGATCTGGCTCTAAAATGTGCTGCTGCAGAAAGTGACAACATTTAAGGTAACACTTTATTTTAAGGAACACACATACGGGGTAAATTGAGGCCTTGTTATTTGTTTAATAAAGCTCAAATTAAACACTGGTTTATTCACTATGTATTACTGTTTATACATAAAGACCTGCATTACTACATAACTGGAAATCTCTTACGTGCAACTGACTAATGATTATCGTTAGCTGTGATAAGGTGCAATAAAACCTTGTTGTAAGAAGGTTTTGAGCATAAATTCGTAACCTAAATTTACCTCATATTAGTCTAAGTTGTCATTGATGTTATGACTAGGTTCTTTGCAGCATCTAAGTGACTGCAATTTATGATGTCAAGAGCTGAATAAGTCAATTCAATGTGACTTCCATACTCAAAAGCAGATTTTTAGTCATCACTAATTAGGCGCTAAAAGCGCCAAGACTTTTTTCAATAAGTCAATTTGTGTGCCATATTCTAAGGCCAGGATCAATTAATACATTGATCTGTAAACTACTGAGCATGGATTTAAATCCAACCTTTCATACCGAAGGAATAATGTCTCTGTGTGTGTGTGTGTGTGTGTGTGTGTGTGTGTATGTGTGTGTGTGTGTGTGTGTATATATATATATATATATATATATATATATATATATATATATATATATATATAAAATACAAGTTGACATATATGCTAATTTGTTTATTTAATAGTCCCGTAATTCACAGCATGTTTCCCTATCAGCTGACAAATACACAAATCACAGAGAGCTCATAAAGCTTGACACGACATAGAAGCTAAAGGTCTAGCATGGACAGTTAAGACTAATAAGATGTGAATGTAGGTTAAGTCAGTCTCAATAGTTTGTATAGCAAGGTTTTAATAAAGTTTTTAGTGCACGTTATAACAACTAGCATTTTTTTAATTGTATTTTTTTTTTGCATTGCATTTAAAAACAAACAAACAAACAAACATTTTGTTAATTAATATAAATTTACTAATATTAAATCAGGGCAATATTCAATGTCCATGCAGAATATAAAATTGAGTCGGATATGTCTGTAGGAGTAGTGGGTTGATGTTGGAGAAATGTTTAAATAAAAGGAACGGGGAAGGAAAAAAAAAAACTCTGACCTAAAACATTACTTACCGGAAAACTGCTGCACATATGGCTGTGGGATTATGGAGAGTGAGCATTCTGAACTTGTGCTGGCTTATGCTTTTTCGTGTATCATGCAAAAGTCAACAGAAGGGGCATGTGGTCCCAGCGATCAAAACGGATTTGCAAAAAAAGCACAGACACTGATTACGGCATTTTGACTATGAGCCTCATCGTGTCAGTGTCAAACATTAAACAGGCATCACACTCAGTGGGCTCAGCGTCTGTGGCTCTCTCGAATCCATGTGGCAAACCAAAAGAATAAAGATAAAGAGCTGGCTGGAAACTCTTCTGCTTATGACCAAATGGGCAGGGATTTGCAGATGTCAAATTATTTCATCAGATTGCCAGTAGGAAGTAGACTCTTTGTTTTAAAATTAATTAATTAATTAATTATTATTTTTATAAAGACTGTGGGAACCTTTAGTGCTCGAATGGAACCCTACAACAAACTTTTTCCCTTTGAGAAAGGGTTCCCAATTAGAGTAGAACCCTTTTAAGAAGCTGTGACCCCTTAACTGTTAGCTTAACTACTAAAGACCTACTAGCACACCGCGGTGCACATGTTTTATATCGATGTACACACAGGATGACGCAAACGCGTCACTCTTTTTGAATGACAAAAGTTAAATCAATTTTATTAAACCCAATAGGAAAGCAAGCAGCTAATTAGTATTGCAATTAAAGGTCCATTAATCCAATTAGGTTTGCAATTTCAACTATGAAAGCCAGATTCCCCCCAGGAGCTGTTGCAGTTCAGTTCCCGGTAGTTCTTGTGTTGTCTTTGCTTAGTGCGGTGTGTATTCGTTTCCTGTGGTTTTACATGAAGTGAATATAATTGCTGGAGAGAGTCTCGTCCGGCTTTCATGTGGCTTTCAACTCAGACAGCAGACTGACCCTGTCTCCTTGTGAGGCAGTATTATTTTGACAAGTGAACAGTAGGATGCTTTCCAACATGCACTTATTCTATATTTGTTATATCAGAGTTCACTCACTAGAGTTAATGTTAGAAGCGAGGCTAGTGTCACTCTTGGGATTCTCAGGCTGTCCCCCTAGTGACCACACTAGAGTGGTGTTTGAAAATATTCATTTATATCTGTAACTTGTGTTTTAGATGCAGGATGATAAATTAGCATGGTATTTGTTTTTGGAAAGTCCAAGGATTATTGTAATAATTGAACGTGGGGCTCGATATACAGGCAACATCATCACTGAAGGATAATCTATATTCAGAAACGATAATACAAGCAAGAGCAGAAAACTAGAAACAATCCACAAAGGACAGCGCTCAGAGCTGCACGATACACTTGGCAAAAGAGAAGTAGAAAAGACTGGGAATAAATAGGCAAAGTAATTAAGGACCAAACACAGAACAGGTGAACACAGTAGGGTAACCAAGGACAGGACAAGGGTGGAAAGAGGACCGAAATCAAAACAAAAATACATGTCGAAACACAGAGGAGCGCACACACAGGGAACCATGCCTTGCACTGTGAGGGAGAATCAAATGAAAGTGTTTTTCTATTAAGAGTCAAGCCAAATCACAGTTAATTACAAGACTAAACAAAAATGTCATAATATGAATTTTTAAAAAAATCTGTTGAACCCTGTTCTCATTCATATATTCTGAATAATTCATTAACATTCTCAAATCAGAGTAAACATTATGTATAAAAATACAAGAACATACGATTACTTTAAGCAATATCACACGAACAAGAGTACTGATATACTGGATATCGGCACAGCTGTGATTCGCTACGGCCGAAAAACGTCCGTGCTCTAGAATTGGATTTTTATGCACAAATTTTTACATAAGGGCTTGCTTTCAAGTAACAAAGAAATACAATGAAATGCCAGATTCCAAAACAAGGATTGTAAAAAAAAAAAAAAAAATGAAATAAAAAGATATGGCATGAAAGAAACCACTTTTAAGTGCATCTAGTGAACACTTTCAGACACACACACATTACCACATAGGGGCAGTCTACCTAGTGGCATTTTTTTTTTTTTTCTGAGGTTGGAGGAAATTGGAGAATCCAGAGGAAACCCTGGACCCTGGAGCTGTCAGGTGACAAAAAAGGTTAAATTTGTGCCCTGCCACGGGAAACTTTAACACTCATGTAGAACCCTAAAACCAGAGTTTTCTCTTTCAGAAAGCGTTCCTATTTCGAGTAGAACCCTTTTAAGAAGCTGTGACCCCTTACCTAACATAAGGACCCTTGGGAGATCCTTTTCTCCTGCGAGTCCTACCATCACACCGTGGTGCACATGTTTTAGACATCGATGTACACACAGGCTGACGCAAACACTTCGCTCTTTTTGAATGACTAAAGTTAAATCAATTTTGTCGAACCCAATAGGAAAGCAAGCAGCTAATTAGTAAAGTATTGCAATTAAAGGTCCATTAATCCAATTAGGTTTGCATTTCAACTATGAAAGCCAGATTCCCCTCAGGAGCTGTTGCAGTTCAGTTCCCGGTAGTTCTTGTGTTGTCTTTGCTTAGTGCGGTGTGTATTTGTTTCTTGTGGTTTTACATGAAGTGAATATAATTGCTGGAGAGTCTCTCGTCCGGCTTTCATGTGGGTTAATTAACTCTGACAGCAGACTGACCCTGTCTGATTGTGATGCAGTATTATTTTGACAAGTGAACAGTAGGATGCTTTCCAACATGCACTTATTCTACTTTTTTTTTTCTTTTTTTTTTCCTTCTTCTTCTCCAAAGAGTTCACTCAGTACAGTTAATGTTAGACGTGCGGCTAGTGTCACTCTTGGGATTCTCAGGCTGTCCCCCTAGTGACCAAACCAGAGTAGAATTTGAAAACATAAATTTACAACATGGAGTGCTGCATCAAGTACCATTTTATAAACTAATAATAATAAACAATGAGGATGGAAGCCATGGTGTTAAATAAAACCACATTTTGCAGCGAATAATGTATATAATAATTACAACTAGAATTATTCATGCGCTGTAGAATTTTATCTCAATTCTTGCCATCTTCTATTTTGTACAGTTATATTCCTTATGTTAGTCTTTTATGTTTTAAATTGTCTTGCTTTATTGTTGCAGCATATTACATTTGTCAGCGAAGACAAATTATGTGCTTGTGTAGTCCAGATTTTCTATTCACCATTTTAAGTAAGCAAGTGCTTACTGTATGTCTAGACGCTATTGAAAAATGCGTCTTTTATGCTTCCGCTCAACAACAACAACAAAAAATCCGACAACCTGAATAGTCTGAACGTGCCAGAAAACGAACTGAAACACCTGCGTAAGCCGACTCGGAACTTCCCTCGCCTTAATATTGACCTAACATTTGAACTTGAGTCAGAGTGTCTGAATCCTTGAATCGGCTTGAGAGTTAGCCATCGAGTTAAATCCGCAGTATTGCGAGAGCAGCGGAAAACACCCAACTAAGCAGTCTTGTGGCCACACAGGAAAGGAAAGGGTTCCCTGATTTATTCTCAAAGGGGATAACCTGAATAACCACAGTGTATATACTATAAACAAAGCTTATTTTAACTATTTATTTATTTATTTTTTAAATCTCTAGTGCTCATCTCTAGTGAGCCAACACGGTGCTTATTTTTGGGATTTCTCTGCTCCTTGAATCATCAGGTTCGACTCAAAAGCAAGCCTTATTTGAGCTGTACCACTTTCCAGAGTACGGAAAACAGTCAATCGTTGGGACTCTTGAGGCCTGAAGTCAAACACACGACTAAGTCCGTGGTAAAACCTAATAAATCAGACTTGCACAACGTGGTGTTCAGTATCACAGTTTGTATTTGACCCGTGTATTTGTAAATACAAACGTGGGTACAAATTGCTTTACCGCTTCACAAAACAATGCAGTTGGGACAAAGCCTTGGATGCCCTTTTTGAAAACACTAGAGCACTTGTGCGACATGGGTCTGGGCAGTGTGAGTCCTGCAAACTTTTTTTTTTTGATTTATTATAGCTGTCACAGACCAACTATACTCCGCGATGATGCCTGGTCACATGACCTGCTCTGCGCCACAAAGTACTTCAGCAGCCAGCCTCTTTCATCTCAGGCTTGAAAACAAAATCCTCTACATATTGAAGATTAGGAGGAAAGGCAATGCGTGCTAGCAGTCTCTCTTTCTCCATGCACGTCTATTTAAATTAGGCTGATATAGAGACTGAATCCAATACAGCCCTGGCCCACAAGTAATTAGAGCTAAATACTACTTGTATTCGGTTGAAGAATAGAGCTGGGTGAGCGCAGTAATAGAATTAGCTTAGCATTGATTCATGTAATTCTGTATTAGGGAAAAGTGAAAAATAATTAACAATGTGGCAGAACTGGTCAGAGGGTTCTTTCTGATGCAGTTGCGTCTTACCAAATTTCACTATCGACTTAACCTCATGTGAAGCCTAAAAACAAAAAGCACACATAGCATTATCTTAAAGTTTTGGTGACATTTAATCGGGTTGCATCATTGTCCTGTACTGAAGAATGATAAACGTTGGGGGATACTTGAGATGCACTGCCAGTCTACCAGCTCAAGGGTTTTCACAGACTTAAGGCTGTAAATGGTGTTGAGTTACACATGCTTAGTGCGGATTTAATTTAGTAAATTGTGCACATCGGTATTCAGACCTCGGGCGTAACTACAGCGATGTAACTGCTTTTCTCAAAACAGTGTGTCATAGTCGTGCACAGTTCTTGTGCGATATTGGCTCAAATGAGGAGTGGTATTGGGTACAGTGCCACCGTTTCTTGTAACCAAACATGTCCTGCTTAAATGTATGATTTTGGATGTAAATACACTCCAATACTATGGAATATTAAAATATAATTAGCATTATTTATTGTAACCATCATTGGCATTACTCTAATCATTATATTATTCTATTAACTCATAATAGCTCGTTAAAAGTGTGACGAAATAGCCTGCATTCCACACTCGCATTACACTTTCATGATGTTGATTTAGTATCTCGTGGTTTCATGAGCTGGAAATGTGAGTGTATGATGGCTACAAACAAGAAAAAGAGATACGGTGGATCAAGTGCTCTTTTATAAGCTGCTGATTAATGAATAACGGTAGAAGCCATGTTGTGCATTTTTAATTAAACCACATCTGCTGCATTTGTAATAATTACAACGAATACTATTCATGCTGCAAAATATTCGGAATACATTAGACTCCGATGAAATGTTTTAATTCAAACATTCAGAGTCCATTCTGTCACCATGACGCAGTTTATATTTCTCTGGTATGGCGCAAGGATGGGCTGCTCCTGAGTTCCTTGTTGACCTCTAATCTTTTATACAGAGGTGTCGCACATTCACCACTGGTGTGGAGTGGCTTCAAATTGCTTGCCTCTTGAGTCGTGACTTGGTGAGTGCATGAAAAAACAGCCAGCAGTGGATAAATCCCATCACTGTTTTGATTGCTTCAAACATGCTGTGTGTATACACTACCACAGCGGGTAAAAATAAAAAAAAAAAAAACAAAAAAAAACAAACCCACTCCCTTACCACATGGCTCATTTCCCTCATAACTGCCCATTTTAATACTGTGCGCTATACACCTCGATTCTTGGTCTTCAGTATTCCTTTTGCCTTACGCAGTAGGCAATAAATTTGTGGTGAGATTTACAATAGGATAACAGTTGCTTTCTGTTTGGGTTTTTGTTAAGTTAAAACAGCCCTCAAATCCGAGAGCCTGGAACATCAATCCTCGTATAATTATGCATTGCAGTATGACCAGCAAACATTTTATTCGGTGTCCCGAGGCTTTCCAGCTGTTCTGCCTATTCATCAGGCAGACAAGTCAAGGTTGATTTCCATGCTATGCTAATCGGAGTAACAGCTCAAGTTGTTGTTACTGTAATTTTTCCTCAAAATCAGACATTGCATTAACTTAACAGTTCTTATATATATATATATATATGAGTGGGGGAAATAAGTAATTGCGTGCGTCAACATTTTTTTTTCAGTGAATATATTTCCAGTGAGGCTTTTCATATGGAATTTTCACCGGACGTTGCTATTAACTCAAGATCCACACATATAAAGAAACCCAAACATTAAAGTCCATAAATGAAGTTATGTGTAATAAAGTGGAATGACACAGGAAAAAAGTATTGAACACGCTAATTTAAATTGATTTAATACGTTGTTTGTAATGACAGCTTCAAGACGCTTCCTGTATGAAGAAATGAATGGATTGCAGTATTCAAGTGTGATTTTGCTTCATTCTTCTAAACATATTGTCTTTTAAATCTTGTTCAGTTGGATTGGAGTCAGGTGATTGACTGGGCCATTCTATTCATTCATTGATTTTTCTTCTCTGAAACCAGTTGAGAGTTTCCTTTGCTGTATGCTTTGGATCGTTGTCCTGCTGGTAGGTCCATCCACATCTCAGCAGTGGAGAGCATTGCCTATTATTTTCTCTGTGATTATGGCACCTGCCGCCTCCAAGTGTTTCTGGAGCTCTTTCCGAGTGGCTCTTGGACTACTCTTCTGACTATTCTTCTGACTCCCCAGTCAGAAATCTTGCGAGGAGTTCCTGTGCGTGGCCGGTTGATGACGGAGTGATGTTGCTTCCACTTGCAGATAATGGCCCCGATGGTGCTTACTGAAGGATTCAGAAGTTTTGAAATACATCTGTATCCGATTCCATCACTATGTTCTGCGACAGTAAGGTTGCGAAGGTCTTGGGAGAGCTCTTTGCTTTATTAATCTGCACAGATAGGAGGTATAATTACTTTCTAACTACTTACGGATTTCAGCTGGTTCCTTGCCTTACCTTGCCTTGGAGAACTGCTTTTTCTTAGTGTGTTCGATACTTTTTTCCTGTGTCATTCCACTTTATTACACATAACTTTATTTATGGAATTTAATGTTGTGAATACTTTATATTTCCGGATTTCTCGAGTTAATACTGATGTCTGTTGAAAATTTCATGTGAATAGCCTCATTAGAAATATATTTACTTAAAAAAATGTTGACAGGTCTAATGCTTACTTCCCCCACTGTGTGTGTGTGTGGTGTGTGTGTGTATATATATATATATATATATATATATATATATATATATATATATATATATATATATATATGTATATGTATATATGTACACACACATATATACATTTTATGTTTCCTAATGACATAATGAAGAGCTGCGTCATTGTCAAATGCAGTTTTGTTTTTGTTTTTTGGTGACATTGTAGGAGTGTTTGTAAGACTGATAGAAATGTCAGTGTGATGTTAAATTCATATTTTCATTCATCTTCACTAATTGCTTTATCCTGGTCCGGGTCATGGTGGATCCAGAGCCTGGGAGAACATTCAAAACTCTGCACAGAAATTAACCCAAGTTCATGATTAAACCAGGGAACCTGAGGCAGCAGGATTACCCACCATGCCATCGTGCCGTGCTCATTTAATTCATCCATTCATTAATCTTCAGTAACCTCTTTATCCTTGTGGATTCCTGGCAACCCTGGGAGCAAGGTGGGAGCCTTCAGCCCAAATGGGACGCCTGTCCATCGCAGGGCACCTCATGTGAAGTTTGATTTTTTAAATAAATCTATAATCCACTTTTTTTTTTTTTTGGAAGTTCTAATTATAATGAAAATGCAAGAATAGTAAAAATTTGTTTTGAAAATTGTACACACTTCCATATACATGACCTATCTTATATTTTGCCATTTATTACACAGGTTTTAGTTAATATTAGCCTAACTACAAATCTTTAGAGGAACGTAATAATCAGAGATCATTAAACAGAGGGGAAATCACAATTGCTAATCATTAGCTGTGGTGAAAACCAAAACATAAGACAGATTGGTGGACAAATCAAACAAACTAACAAAAAAAAAAGCCAAAAACGAGAATGCAATATAATGGTCAAACCAGAAAATCAAACACGGGATGATAAAGCTCAGTAATGCTATCCATGACTTCGCTATGAGCTAAAGGAAGCAGTAGGGAAGTACAAGTATTGAGCTACAAATAAGATTCCGGATGAAATCGAGGTAAAGATAGTAACAGTTTTACCTCTTACAGACGCAAGCTAGAAAACCATCCATATAAAAATCTATCAAATTTGCAGTTGTTGCATCTTTAGTAGGCTACTTGTTCCTGTCCAAGAGTTGATCTATCCTTTGCTTATATCCTTTCTCTGCAGTGAATTAAAATGCATTGTTTGTTCAAGTAAATTCATCCTTGCTGCGAAATTGACCCAGCGAGTCAGATTAGATTCATTTGTATGCATGGCTGAGATGAGAGTTACAGAGGACTCGCAGCACGGTGACCGGACTGTGCCACTCTGCTTATGCTCGGAGTTTATAGAACCCTACTTAGATTTTCAATAGATGTCCGCCATGGTGCACAGAGGTTGATAAAAATGAATTGATTCGTCTCCACGCTAATGACGAATCTTCAAAACAGCGCAGCAGATTTCTCTAAAATTCGATAAATGTGACCTTTTTTATTTTATTTTTTAAAATTTTATTATTATTATTTTTTAAGTATTATAATTTTGTGGGTCATTATAATATTAAGCTTTTATCTGTCTATTTATTTTTAGAATAGAGCAGCGTACAGTCACCAAAAATCGTTGGTAATATTGACGAAAGTCATTAATGGGTCCTGTTCTTGTCCTCACATTCATTTTCAATTACACAGCACAGAATTGTTCATATTATTAGGATTGTTTACTTAAATTGCCGATATCGAGTGCAATTACAAAAAGGTCGAGCCTGAACCCGAGTACCAAGTACCATATACTGCTCCAAATCCGTGCTATTTTAGTCAGCTCTTAGAAACAACATGCACATTATTCATCACTGAATATTTTGTTCTGGATCCTTTCGACATCTTAAACACGCTCCAAAGTATTCTTTAAAATATGCAAAAACAATTTTGGTGCAAAATAATAAATGCACATTATGTAATCTTTTATGAGGAGCCCTATAGAATAAGATGTCTTGAAATGTAGCGTTGAATATATTTTAGCAGCGCTAAGCAATGACCTTTTTCCGTAAATAAAAAAAAAAAGGACGTCGCACTCCTGATGTGTGCAGGCCAGCGTGTGTTCACTCATGTTATTTTAAAACACTCTTGCATATATAAAAAAATAATAATAATAATGTTCTCTGTGAATATTCTAGACAGTGCTGAACCAATTTCCACATTAGAAGGCGGGTGAAAAAAAAAAGTATTTCGGCTTATTTAGCTCAGTTTATTTCTGTTTTCTCCAACCCGAATGTAGCTCAGTACAAGATTTTTACACTTGCCCCTCCAAAAACCTTCTCCTTTTTGGTTTAGAATGACAATTCAGAGCCTGAAGCCAAGCTGAACTTTTCTGCCATTAAAAAAATAAATAAATAAAATAAAAATCCGAGCTGTGTTTTATTCAGCTTGGTGCAAAGCGACGTGAGCTTGTTGTCAGGCTTTTCTTGTCTTTTTCTCTCCCCCCCCCCCCCCCCTTTTTTTTTTGAAGGATTGTAAAAGGAGGATAGGACTGCCAGAGCTGTGTGGACTTCCTGTGGGAGAATAATTGCTCTGGGGCTTGCTATACAGAGCGAAGAGAGAATGAAGCAGCTTCTCTGTGTGATAGAGTGCCATAGAAGAATATTTTGAAGGGTGAATGATTGTGTTTTGAATATGAATGCATTTTTTTTTTTTAAATCGCCTTATTACTGACCTATTATTGCATGACTTGGTCTGTCCATTGCTTAACCTAAAAGATGATTTGCATTACAAAGGCTGCTGTTTATCTCATGGCGGAGAGATTAAAAGCCTGTATGTATAGCAATAAATTGTGGCGGTGTATTAAATTTCAGAATGAACATAATAGCCAAGTGTGCATAATAGCGCTTCTGTAGGATTGGACTAGACATCAGTGAGCCTTGGGAGCCCATGAACCTGTCGCCGGTTCATCGGTTGTCCTTCCTTGGACCACTTTTTTTTTGTATGTACTAACCACTGCATATCGGGAATACCCCGATATGCCATTTTGGAGATGCTCTGACCCAGTTGTCTAGTCACTAAGACCAATCCCTAAGCCAGTTGTTCCTCTTCCAACACATGAACTTGCCTTATATATCCCTCCTCTTAACAGGTGCTACTGTAACAAGATAATCAACGTTGGTCACGTCACCTGTCAGGGGTTTTAATGTTATGGATCATCGGTATACATTTCCTGTATGAAGCAAATAGTGAGCCATGTCCGTTTTTTTTAAACAAAAGGTACAATCTTGACGACTGGACAATTAATATAAAGTCTTTCTCTATCGGAAAGAGCTCTTTTAGGAGCCTAAGACCCCTTATATACGGAAAAAAAACCCAACCTTTTATTTGTAAGAGCGTAGACTGAACAACTATGTTTACAAGTGTTTCTAAATCCACCAGTGATCTTGATATAGTGATACCAGTGAGTGTAACAGGAAAGATAGGAGGATGTGATGGAATTGGGGGGGGACGGGGACTAGAAACTATCAGGAGAACTGGCTGCAGTCAGACTAGCTTGAAGAAAGAAATGAAACCAATGTTCAGTGTTGGATAACTTTTGAAAACCCCAGGGCACAGCAGGAATTGAACAGTGTAAAAATAATTAGAAGACCAGGTGTGGGCACAATGAATCTCTGGCAGAGACTGTTGACAAACCAATGCAGCTGTCTTCCGTTCGCACCACATGGGAACTCAATTTCAGTTTGCCCCATCCAGTATCACCCCCAAAATACTGAATTATACACCCTGCTCATGTACGCGTGGAACCAGGGCTGTAACCAGGATCAAAACGCTAGCAGAAGAGGGTCATAGTTAATATATTAGTGCTGAATATGCAGTGCATCATGTGCTATTTTATATTCTCTGTTATCTTATCCTTCCATAAACATGATTTGAGTTCAACTTTTACCGAAATAAATGACCTTTTATTTTTATTCTATGAATAGGTCACCTGTTGATTCTAGACTTCAGAATGAGGAAATTTTCCACAGTATCTTAGACCGTTTTTCTGACGTTTATGTTTTTTAAAAATGACAGACAGTTGATCTCATGGAAAAGGAGAATATAGTATAAGAAGTCATTTTAAGAGAAGAAATGGGCGACTGTGGCTCAGGTGGTAGACCGGGTTGTCCACGAATCGTAGGGTTGGCGGTTCGATTCCCGGCCCACGTGACTCCACATGCCGAAGTGTCATTGGGCGAGACACTGAACCCCGAGTTACAAGTTAGCGCCTTGCATGGCAGCTCTGCTACCATTGGTGTGAGAGTGTGTGTGTGTGAATGGGTGACACAGAGTAAAGCGCTTTGGATAAAAGCACTATATAAGTGCAGACCATTTACCGATGATGTTAATAGATGTTTTGTTTATTATCTTTAATTTTCCTTGCATATTTTTCCAAATTTAATACAAACTGATTTCGTATTAAAGAACAATAAAGTAGAGAACGTACCATTAACACATCGCCTGTAAACTATAAAACTGAGGCGCTCATTATTTTGTATATTACCGTGTATTTGCGTAACGATGGACAACAAAATTGCTGAACAAACGTATGTACAGTAAATATTCTGTGTACGGTAACTAACAAGAAAGTGTAACACAAGTGTCTCCACTTGTGCCTGATAGTTTGGAGGTCTTGGAGGTCTTGACGACTCAGTGTCGTCATAGCTAGTTATGGTAAAGCATGGTGATGGTGGTCTGAGCATTACATTCCTTCAGCAATTATTTTCTGTTTTCTTTTTTTTTTTTTTTTTTTTTGGGGGGGGGGGGGGGTATTCTGTATATTTTCCGTTAAATCTAATTTAGTAGAAATTTAAGTGTTTAAAACACCATCCTGAAAACAAACCACTCGTTTTATGTGGTGTATGAGTTTGATTTCGGCTGTTCTCAACGACAGCAGTGGCTAGCAAGAGTATGAGTTTGATTTTAAATGCTTAGTTTACTGAACACAACAACATAAAGGGTCATAGTAAGTTATTGGGTGACCGCAAACCTTCAAACCGCAAACCTACCGTGTGCTTTTCTTCCGGTCCTGTCTCCGCCCCTTTACTGTCGGGTGTGTCACCCGATTGTGTCTATCTTGTTTTGTGTTAAGCCTTTAAACAGTTTGTGTATGTATGTATACCCGCAATGTCTCAATAGCATTGCGAAGTCTTGTGCATTTTGTAGCATTGAGTCCGAGCCTTGTTATCCAGTGTTCTTTGTTTCGCATATTACTTGGGTCAGTGAAGAGACCACTCCCATCGGGATAGAAATATTTTTATCATAGGACAAAGGTGATCAGTCAGAATAACTTTGTATTGATTTGCACTGACCCTTCGCTCTAAGAGGACAAGCGGACCCAAAGCAAGTCAGCGAAATGCTTCCACGGCACTACAGAGCCACCGTTTATTCCTGTAGTTTGTCACCCGTGCTTCTGTCTCAACACAAAACCTACCAGACCTTTACAAGATGCACAGAGTATAGAATTAGCTAGAATGTACTTTTAGAATGAAAGCATGACCTCTGTTGTTGTTGTTGTTGTTTGGCAAAATGGATCCACTTCTCTGAACAAGGTGTTGAGTTCTTCTCTATTGTTATGTATCGATGAGCAGTAGATAGATTCAGGAGTAGTTAAACTCGCATTGACTTTTCCAGACATATTCAGTACTGCATCTACAGAAAAGGGCAAACTAAAATCTTAATGAAACTGGATGATAGAGTGATTACAGTGGTAAGTACAGCATGCCAGTTGTGGATGTCTGAAGATAGGAAGAACATCCTTCCAATCTCTGTCCAGTTTCTGTGAGGCTGTGCTCACCATAGCCGCAGAGTCCTATTCATGGCTTTACAAGACTGGCTCCCAGCTCCCTACTGTACTGTGTAAACTCTACATGCAGTTTTGTGTGAAAATCCTAGGAGAACTGCAGTCTCTGAAATACCTCAGTCCAGCCCATCTGCCACCAACAACCATGGGCTGGACTGACTCTAATCACTAATCACTCTGGGCTCACATTTTTCACTTCATTCTGATGTTTAATGTAATCATTAACTGAAGCTCCTGACCTGCATCTGCATTATTGTATGTACTGTGTGCTTGCCACACGCTTAGCTAATTGGATAAATGCATGAATGAGCTAAGTTCCTAATAAAGTGGTAACTGAGCGTATATACAAATGGTGGCTGTAAACCTAGAGACAGACGTAATACATTTTACGTGCAGGCATATAGACAGGCAATGAACAGGATTTTCTTATCTGTATGCGTGGTGCATTATGTCACATGGTATGATGACCACGTTCTAGATAAACGGTCCGATTTTATTGATAAGTCAAGGTTTTTGGAAGCTCGTGCTCCAATAGTAAGTTGTTGCATATTAAAGCAGGGGAAATTAAGACTTGTAGTATAGAAGTCACAAGCCATTCACTGCATAATAATAACTTCGCTAAAAAAAAAAAACTGCTAAGGGTGGTGTTTTTTTTTTCTTTTTTTTTTTTTCTCCTGAGTAGCAGTCATGCAGTTAAAGCCCACAAAAAAGAAATAAATAAAAAAATCAGAACAATGACACAAGATTCCGTATCTCCTTTAGTGTTGAGAACCGAAATGAATTGTAGTAGTGTGCGCATACCTGCAAAGGATTCAGATATATTTTACATTAAACGTTTGTTTTGATCTGATGCCATATTGATTTTTCTGCCACTTCTATCTCCTCTAAAATGTTCTGCTCTCCATGTTTTGAGAGCAGTCTATCATAAGTTCTATTTTTAATTGCTGCCATTGCAAGAAGTATCACGCTCCCTCTGTGCGGTTTGCCAGCTCGATCGACGCCAGTCACCGAATTTAGACTCGACCAGAGAAGGCCGTGAAAGTCAGATGATGGCTCGGGTTAGAAAAATGACCACCTCCTCAGAGAGGTACGGAATTTATAGATTCGTGCTGTGGCCATACGCGAGATTACCTCTCTCCTCGGATACGTTTTGATTCAATTTGTATCTACAGCAGTCGCGAATCTTTAGAGTTTATTCCACCGCATACATATAAATAGGCTCCTCGGAGAAACCTCACTTTGAAGTTTCTGGAACCGTACCAGTCTGAGAGTATTAATCCATCGCAATATCCCAGAGTTGCCCCTTTTTTCTTTTTCTTTTTTTATTATTTATGAGAAAATGGAAACTGAAAGTGTTCCAAGTCAACTGTCAGAGCTTCTAAAATTATACTAATTATGGTGTGTCAAAACAAAGCATCTTTTTAACAATAATGCGAAAGCCTCAATTTTGACTGCAGTAATGACAGGGATGCTCTCGTAGGGAGGTTTTACTCTGATACGCGGCACATTAGTCTGTTTACTCATGTATACAGGATGAAAATGATGTGAGATCCATTTCGTTGTTATTATTGTACAGCAGATACATTATTTCCAATGGCAACTCATCTATAAGGGCAGGTGGGGCAGAGCCTATATATAAAATCTGCAGTGGCAGATGTAGTGATTTGGGGGCCCTAGGCAAAATATAGGAATGGGGCCTTCATTTCAGTGTTTTAACACTGATATTTAATTTAGCAGCATACGTTATTTAGCATTGAGAACAATACTCAGGGGTGGACTGGGACCAAAAAGTGGTCCTGGACTTTCTGGCCCATAGCGGACCACCACACCCGGGCCACAACACGCCACATCATAACATACCAGCTCACCGGTAGTTAGACCCATTTTTAACACCAGTTACTACCATAAAATTTAACGCAATAGAGAAACATAAATGCTATTTAACCATATTTATTTAAGGTAGCACTGAACAGATATCAAGTCATACACTCATGAGTTAAGCATTCTGATGGCATTATAGCATATGGATTTTTAGAAAAACATAATTAAGACTTTTGGGGGCCTTTGGTAGCTCTTGGCACAAGGCAATTGCCGACCTTTGCCTAATGGAGACGTCCGCCCCGTATATCTGTCATATTAATTACCAATATTGAGTGACCAATTAAAAAAAAAAACATTTTTTAAATCAACAACAACAAAGTTATTCGATGTTTCATTGATTTGGTCACCTTTCTAGATTCTGCGAAATTGTAGCATAATACGCTCACTGCCCCACTTAGCTTCATAGAGTTATTATTGCAACTAGTGGTCAAAATAGGAACTGCTACAAGGGCTTATAGAGTCCCATTGGGGAAAGTATCATGCTGCTCCATGCTCGTAGAAGGTGCAGCGAACAGTTCATTTAACAACAGCATTGCCAGAGCCGCAGTTTCATGCCAAATTGTGCTTATTTAAAATATACTCTGGCCATCAAGATTTGTTTTAGAGCAAATAATCTGAATTAAATCTCCACGACATAAATTTCCACAAACAAAGACAAAGTGCAAGCTCAGACATTGTCCTTGTGATATACAGAACCGTCCCTATTGTAAGAGACGGTATTTTGTAAAGATTAGTAGAGGGAAAAGGGGATTATCAAGTGTGTCCTTGTTTCTCATGTAAAGGCTAGTTTCCTGTCTGGTTTTTGATCTGTAGTTGGGCTGGAAATTTTGGTGATATTTCGCTAAAACGTTAATGTGTTTATTAATGTGTGTTGTTAGGTTAGGTTATTAATGTGTGTTGTTAGGTTAGGTTAGTAAGTAAGTTATCTTGCCCCACCAAAATCTATGGACTCCTGATTGTCTCCCGTTCTGTTTGTGCATTGAATACGTTGTATTAGCCTGTTTCACACGTGCGGTAGATTGGCTAATGGAAGTGAAATTGTTCTAAAAATCAATGGTTTCGACTTTATCTGTTTAAATCCCAGTTGCACTTTCACAAAATGCCTATAGCCCTGCGAGTGATGAGATCACACAGGTCATTACACTGGTGTCAAGAAGTTTGAATGGGGCTCTAAACTTGCATTAGTCCGGTTTAGCGCTCTGCTGCAGTGGGTTTAATGTTTTATCGATACATTTGTTAACAGTTTTTTGGTTCCCTGCCTTTGCTTCAACATGAATGGAGTTTTAGGGCAATTAAAGCACTATAAATTATTCGTACACCAGTGTGAAACTCAACCGAGCAATATTGAGGTGTTTCTGTAAGTACCAGCAAAATATTGATGCAGTGCATCATTAAGTAACATGCCACCATCATGTCAATGGCTGTGGCTGTTATGAGAATGGTCATTGGTGGTCCATCGGTAGGTGGGGTAAAAAGGGAGGAGGGCATATTGTATAAAATGTCAAATAAATAAATAAATAAACCCTCATTTAAATCTTCAACTGATCAGCTAGTTTAATGAACTTTTAGATTGACTCAATTTTAAATGATCATTTTTCAACATCCAAAAAATTATGACTACACGACTGAAAGCTTTTTCTTCAAAAGTTTTGCTGAGGTTCTACAAACTGTCCTGGCAAGACCCATTCTTTAATGCGGGATAGAAAAACTCCTTGTTGAACAATTAATAATTCCATTCGGAAATTGAGGATTGTAGGTAATCTCCGCTTCCTTTTATTTTAATTTGATATCTAGATTCTAGAACAAAACAAATAGAATTAGCATGCACAAACTATACTGGTGGTTAGGTTAGTATAGCGTTAGCATCAGTGCACACAGCCGCACAGATTTTCCAAGCGGAAGAATCTCGCTGTTAATGTGATTTATTTATCGATTTATTTTCACAAACTGACACGTAGAAAGTGGTGCCGTTGTGTACGCGTGTAATGACGCTATCTTCGCGTACGTGCGTTTAGAGACAGCACGCTCTTGCGAGTGGATAAAAGCGTCTGCTAAATGAATGAATGTAAAACAAACGTAAATGTACGCGTGTTTCGGTGGTGCTGGCTCTCTTGTACGTATGATCTACATACCATAAAGTACTCAGAGATATAGAATGGACTGTAGCAGCATTATTGCTGTGGCGAGTTTGGCGTATAAGTATGCCCAGACTACTGAACTAGTGTGATTATGCATTGTTTTAAGAGTTTGGGAGATCGGTGATGTGTCACTCACATCATGTGTTAGTCAAGGAGGCACTCCAATTACCACAATCTGAAATGGCAACACAATCTTATCGACCTGCAATCATTCAAGGGGGTCACTGTCAAAATGATGTTATCCCTTCAACACTTAGTTTAGGAGGATTTACGTTTTTTTTTTTTCTTTCTTCAAGTAACCAGCTTGAAATTGCATGCCAGTCAAAGCCCATCTATTTTGGGGAAGTGGGAGGGGGAAAAAAAGCAACTGCAGTGTTGTGTCGGAGGAAAAAACATGATTAATATGTCAAAACAGATTCCTATCACAGCTGCTTTTTATTGTGGTATATCAGTTTATGAGGAGGTCTTTCTTTCAGACACAATCAGCAAAGATGTGAATAATGCTAAAGAAAACTATGAATAAAGAGCTTTTCGAGAGTGATGTTTATTGCCCACCTGAATTTGTTGAGATTTTGTTGACTGTAGTGACAGTGTCTGGTTTAAAACTGCTCCACAGATATTACTGTGCGAATATGAAAATCAGAAGATTGCCTTGGTTTTTTTTTTTTTTTTTTTTTTTTTTTTTGATGAAACTCTGAAGTGCAAGAGTCTAATCAGCGCCTGCATGTCTCATGCATTGTTATTTTGGTCCGCGTTCTCAACACAGCTAAGAATATCCCCTTGAGTTGGTAAGCTTTTGCTTTGAATAGAAAATAGGGCAGCTCTATTGATACCTTACGAATTGTTCGAGTTTCAGTTCAGCCTGTTAGAAATCTGTGTCTAAGCCATACGCTATAGGTCGATCCGATTCTGATGTGTTTATAGCCAGTTTGGTTAAATGATAGATATTCGGAGAGATTATGCGATGCAGGGATCAACACAGAAAGGAGAAAATCCATGCAGTCGCCATATACGTTTTAATATGCAGGGAGGCAGGATCCAAGTTGGATTTAGGAAGATAAATTCTTATTAGGAGGGACAGTTTTATTGTGCAGATATATTGCAGTAAAACAGTAGCACATTTAGGCCCTCTGTTGTGTTGAACCTTGTGGTTCCAAAAGATAGGACTAAATAGGGAAGAAGACCAAATGCATTAGAATGCTGAAATCAAAAGAAGTACAGTTATGGCACTTTTTATGTGTGTGTATGTATGTATATATATGTGCGTGTGTGTGTGTGTGTGAGTGTATGTGTGTATATGTGTATGTATATATATGTGTGTATATATATGTATGTATGTGTATATATATATATATATATATATATATATATATATATATATATATGTGTGTGTGTGTGTGTGTGTGTGTGTGTGTGTGTGTGTGTGTATATATATATATATATATATATATATATATATATATATATATATATATATATATATATATATATATATATATAATGTATGTATGTATGTGTGTGTATATTTCATAAAATAGTGCCTAGGATGAAACTACTCACAAAATATGATGTGGGATGTAACAAAACAGCTGTGTTTCTAAGCTGGGATTAAAAACACACCCACTTCTCAAGACCCATTACCTGGTATTTGCATAAAGATCCACATAATGGCGCGGCTAACAGCTCCTCCGTTTTTTTCCTCTTAGCACTGCCGATGCATTATGGCGCTATAATAATGCCAGATGTTGGAGCTGGTCATATTAGAACCATGCGCACTTTATCGAACAGCCCTCATCCCAAATATACACACATGTAGAATGACTTTCGATTTTCCAATTCACAGCCATCTAAACACATTACATGCATGTTGTTTTGGTGGCCTTTGGGATTCCTTACAGTTGATAATGCTTGGTCTGATTCAAACAAAAATAATTCCCGGTTCACGGTGAATAGTGTGACAGAGTGGGTTAATTGCGATATCATTTGGAAATAAGCCCTGTATTGCTGATACAGTTGTGAATGGTAATTGAGTTGATCGGCGAGTTGTTTTTACAAGGCACAAACATGTACACATAATGATAGAATCTGTCTGCGAATAGTCACTAATCGTGCGTAGTTAATTTTGCTACAGGTTATTCGCTGCAATATAAGTAACCCATCATGATATTGCTACTAGGGAAGTTCAAGATGAGGAAATTACCTCTCAGAGGTCAGCCTTCACCTATTTCTCAACCACCACACCTGCAGCTCGCCATGAAAAATTCAGATATTTAACATGGTCATCCTCTCCCCGAAAGCGAACGCTAGAACTTGCCTATGACAGCACTTGACAGGAATGATCGCTTACTTTATATTAGTTATACAATATTTGGTAAGATTTTAATTTCCTGAAGCTAGAGATATGGCTTAGAAATATGGCAGTCATAATCATATTAATGGAACTGTATGCCCTTGAGAGTCCACATTTGTTCTGCCAACAGGAATTTCACTGAGGCAATACAGAGGGGGAAAGCTCATTGCAGGCAATAATCTAGGTTGTCATTATGAAAAATTCCTGTTAATCTCAAAGACAAAAGGCATAAGAAAGTTCATTTAAATAAATAAATTTAACAATTAAATAGATATATGCACACAGAGATGCACATTGTATAGTTAGATTGTTCATCTGTCTAACCTATATATATTCTATTCTATTATATGTATACATACATACACATACATACATTCACTATATGGCCAAAAGTTTGTCAACACCTAACCATCACACCCATATGTGCTTTTTCAACATCCTATTCAAAATTTTCGGGCGTGGCTGTGGGGATTGGCTCATTCAGACATAAGAGCATTAATGAGGTCAGGCACTGATGTTGAGCAAGAAGGCCTACGAAGCTTTCTGCATTCCAGTTCATCCCAAAGCTGTTCGGTGGGGTCAAGGTCAGGCCACTCAAGTTCTTCCACTCCAACCTTGGCAAACCAGATCCTCATGGATCTTTGTGTACATGAGCATTGTCATGCTGGAACATGTTTGCGCCCCTAACTTCTGGTGAAGAGGCAACTGTAATGCTACAGCATAAAAAGACATCCTATAGCATTATGCGCTTCCAACATTTTTGGCCGTAGTATTGGGAAGGCCTACATATGGGTATGATGGTCAGGTGTCCACAAACTTTTGGCCATAAAGTGAAACTGTGTGGTGGTCAAACCTGTTTATTTTTTCTCCGTTTGGGACAAACAAACCACTATAAAAATATGCAGCTACTCTAAAAACATCACTCGTGTTTTCACACAATTTTTTTTACTTTGTTGTATTGTAATAGGTAAAACGGTATTTTTAATATACCAGCTTAAACTGTATCAGCACTCTGGAATGAAACTCATCTATTCTAAAGCACTCAACTCGAAACCTCAGTGAAGTATCACATAATTATAGTAAGCAGCAAAAAATTTTCCTTACCGAGCAGCCACTTGAATCTGATTAATTTATATCACATAGAAAAGTGAAATATTGATTTAATGACATGCAAAAGCATTGGAAAGGAGTTCAGGTAGACTATTGGGCCATATGGAGCCTCAGTAAGTAGTATTGATGCCTCACGGATTCATGGTTTAGTCCTGAGTCTCATTTACTGTCTGAGATTGATGTGGGATTCCTCTGGGTGGTTTAGTTTCCTCCCGGAAACACTGTGGTAGGTAGATCAGAGTTTGTGAATGGTGCCCTGTCCGTCCTGCCCTGCATTTTGCCTAGTCTTCCCAGGATACACTTTGAATTCACTGTGACCTTGACCAGGATAAAGTAGTTCCTACTGGTAATGAATGAGGTAAGTATAGATTTGTCGTGGTGGAGAGTGTATGTCACATAGGTAGAAAGACAGGCGCAGTTTCATGGGTTTATCCATGTTCAAATGACCATCAGCACCTTGAGTATTTCTCACCACTATACCAAACAGTGTCATATTGTTGACTGGTACTTATTCTCACCAAGGTATCAGCAGTAAGTATTAACATTGATTGAGTGATTTATCAGTCTCCAAGCATGGTATTTGCACTATTTACATGTCACAATGGACATGTTGCAAACCTTTGTGACGACTTTAACGCACAGCATTTACTAGTTCCTAAGGAAGCCACTCTGGTAATCCAGGATGAAAGGAAGTAGAAAGGAAAGTTATGTATATAACTGTGATTCTACATCTGAGTGGAGCCAGAGGAGCTTATTTATGGCAGTGAAAATGAGTTCCACTAGTGATCTGGCGATTGGGAATGAGCATAGGTCCTTGACTGGTGATCATATGACAACAGTGGTGTTCTTAAGTATTCATAGTTTTTCGAGGTTTATACTGAAGGCAGTCTTCCACTCTTCGCTTTTTCTGATTCGGATCAAGTTTCGAAACTCTTCCACTTTGAACATCAAGCTTGTTGAAGACGCTGGCTGTTGAGCTATTCCAGGACCAAGGACATTAGAAAATAGAGCGTATCTATATTTCACTGTGTGTTGCTTCAGGCCACTGTAATCAATGCAGAGGTGAAGACCCCCTTCCCTCTTCTCTGTGTATATGTAGAACAACCCTGCGAGTTTGGGAAAAGTGGAGGGTCTGAAATAGCCTTGCTGTATTGCTTCTGAACATGACCATGGCCTTATTTTAATGTGGTGAGCAATGGCCAAGATTCAGGATCGAGGTGGCGTAGTATCTGAGAGCAGCTTAGTAGGACATTCATGGGGCCTGTGTGGAGGTAGAGTGCAAGCTCTGGCAGTGATAAACAGCACTCTGAACTTAGCGTAGCATTCGGGAATCATGATTTCTGTCCAGTCGGGTGGTCCGGTGGCAGTCGACCCTCACCTACTGGGTTTCCATCCAAAGCTTTAGCATGAATAGGGTATTTATTGGCTGTTTAGGAATCCTGAAATGATTCGACTGTATTGACATCTAGAACATGTCTGGTTGTCCCAGTGTCAATGAGTTCTGCAAGAGGAAAGGTGGTGTCTGAATGTCAGACCATGACAAAACTTTGGTGCAGACCACTGCAGTGAAGTAGAGACATCTCCTTCTTTGATGTTTAGGTTGGTGTGGGTAATTTTCATGGGCTTAGCAGCTTGAACTGTCTACCATTTTAATTTAATGGGCACAGAACAATTCAGTTCAATACAGTTTTATTCGTATAGCGCTTGTAACAATGGACATTGTCCCAAAACAGCTTTACAGAAACATATAAATTCAGGAAATGGATTTTAAATGTATGAATTTATCTCTAATGAGCAAGCCAGAGGCGACGGTGGTGAGGAAAAACTCCCCGAGACGATATGAGGAAGAAACCTTGAGAGGAACCAGACTCAAAAGGAAACCCATCCTCATCTGGCTAACACCGGATAGTGTGATTTTATAAATAAGTAAATCCCTTCTATAAATGTGCTAATACTACATGGTCAAATGAAATGTGCAGTTGTGTAACCAGGAACATTCATTACAGTTTTTACATGAAGTCTGTTTAGTTGCACTTCTCCACTGTTCAATGACCTTGAGTAGTTCTTTTCTTGTCTAGGCAAGTGACCAGACTGATGAGCACATCTAGTAACAATCTTGTCTGTTCGCAAACTCTGATATAAGCCAGAGGTGATTGCAGGCTCGTTCCATCTGCTTTCAGAAGCCAATGTGGCGATCGTTGTCCTTTTGTGAAGGTCATGATGCATTCACTTCCCTCTTATCTTTTTTTTTTTTTCTGACTTGATCTCTTCAGAAAGGAAACCTTTGGTGCTTGGTAGGATTTCATCTTTGTCGGTCACTACGGTCTTGAGCAGAGAGTTTGGTGGAATTCACTGAAACCATGCTATGTCCAGGTTTAGGTGCAGGTTATTTCAATTCAGTTTTATTTGTATAGCGCTTTTTACAACGGTCATTGTCTCAAAAGCAGCTTTACAAAAATTTCTTCTTCTTCTTATTTTTTTTAAACCAGTCAGGCAGACAATCAAAAGGCCTGGCAGTACTTAGAGTAAGACATGCTAATGGTCTGGTGATTGGAAAATGAGCATAGCCTATACAAAGGTAAACATTGTAAGCAGGTTATAGTGAAAAAGGCAACCAGACAAAACAACAAAGGTGCAATGCTGGAGCATGACTGTGTAAAGACCTAATGGCTTATTTATGGGAGTGAAGGTGACTGGCTGGTGATGATTGGACAGTGTTGTGGACTCAGGATCATGGGAATTGTAGTTTGTAACTTCAGGACATGCATGTGCATGACTGTAGGACTTTTGGACAAAATGATTATACACTTTGTATCGATGCCATTCATTCACGTCATAGATATTTGACCCGAGGCGAGTCCTGATTTAAAGAGTGTGATTTATAATGTGTTTTTTTTTTTTTTTATGCATACATAAACACCGAGTAGTTATATATAATACATATCTCACATTTTTGGACACACTGGCATAGACACACACAGAGTGTTCCGATATTTGTTGTATCTATATCAAACAAATTGATTAGAGCATGTCCATTATCCACTTACCAACTCTTGGACGTCTAAGCAAACGGAAAGGCACTCTTAATAACCCCGCATTGCAGTCAACAATATAAAGCTTCCATTTAAAAACTTGTTTTGCACTTAATCAATATTGCTTGAATCATGCGCTGGGCGGTACGGTTTCTGTAGAAAGGCTTGCTGCTGTTTTGTATTGATTGAGTTCTGTAGCAGGCCACTGACTCCAGTTCTTGTGGCTGTGCTGCCTCAGGAACACTCCCTTATAATGCTGCGTTTGAATAAACACCGTAACGATGAATCATCATAAATATGTAATTACTCGGTGACTTTTCCGCCTTAAGTTGTTAATTAATCAACACGTAATTTTCACCCCCCCCCACACACACACACACACACACGCACATTTTCTTACTGTTTCCGTAATCATGTGTGGAAAGATTAAGGTACAGGGACTTAGAGCAGATTCTCAGCAGGGACCTGATAATCTGGTAGTGCACGTATTGAGTTGTACTTATACTTCTATTGTCTGCATTTAATGATCGATTCATGTGAAATATTAAAGATCGTATCACCGAGCTGACTGTTTTTGAGAATAATCGTGAAAATCAGTGTGGAACGTTTGTTGAAATGATGAACGCTTTGCAATACATCCACATCGCATTGTATAAGAAGTGTTTTTAAATAATTCAATCCACACCTAAATAAATAATGTCGAATGGGTCAGTGCTAGTTTATCAGTTCAGATTCCGTGCAGGTGATCAGAAGGTTGCGAGTTTCTTCAAATTTTCATCAGTGTGCTCGAATTGTATTCTGCTTGACTTTTTAAATCTGCCCAAGAAATAAATAACATTGTAGATCATTTCAGATTAGGCATGAATTTCTGTTTGGCGTGAATTGCTGTTTTTGTCAGCGACTACTCTCTTTGACTTTAAATCTAAAAGTCTACATGAGTCTACCAGAAAGAGTTCCACCTTCTACTTATAGTATTTTCAACACAAATGTGTATCTCGTATTATTTTCAGTTAAATAGCCAGAATTGTGCTTTGTCCCCCACTAAACCAGAAAGAAAATATAAAGCATGAATCCTGCTGTCTTCTCTTCTGAGTGACTCTTAAAATCATGCTTCACCGATGATGCTTTCCTCCCCCACATAATCTGTTTGATTTGATGTACTGTAGGTTTCAGGTTATAAGTGAGTGGGTGGAATAATATTGGTGTCTTCATTTTTACTCCAGTCTTTATTGGCACATGCTGGCGGAATCACATGGTGTACACATACATTTCTTTCTTATTTCAGAATTTCTAGGTCTGTCGAAAGTTTGCTGGAGGAACTGGATAGAACATTGAGGATGTTAGTTCCTCCATGGGTTAATACGTGTCGGTAGCATGTGATTGATTTGTTCAGCTATGCATAATTATTTTAATCATCTTTAACTGTAATAATCTATTATTATAGCATATTAACACAATATAAATGAACTTCGTAACGATGGTCGTTTTCAGCGCCGTCGTACAGTAGGGCAATCGCCATAGCAAAGCGACTAACTAAAAAAAGCACTCTTCAAGAAAGAGAATAACTAGAAGAGACTAAAATATTAAGCAGTGCTTGCACATATGAGAAATTGCCAAAGAGCTGAAAGTAAATATGTACTGTAGTTCCAAAAGTTTCATGATCTGTGGTCAACCTGATCCATGTTTGTTTAAACCAGAGTTCTCCAGATCCAGCTGAACGTTTTTGAGGATTATGAGAATATCAGCAATATGAGGTAGGCTGTGGCTAAAGAGAACATATTAAAACTGCTCTCCAGATGCTACAGTAGATTGGGTGTGGGATGCCTGAATTAACTGTTGAACCTCCTGGGGGCAACATGTCCTTATTAATGAAGAGTTAAGTATGGAAGGTGTCCACTTGAAAACCTGTTTGTTTATTTATTTATTTATTGCTAGCAAGTTTATCAGCTTGTCAGTGTAACATGCATGTAATATGTGTGTAACATGCTACCATGACAACAATCTGACATTTTATGGGCATGTCTGAACAAGTTCGAGCTTTTCAGTCTGCCCACATGTGGGAAATAAATGATTTCGATCACACCTGGAAGAGATTGCCGAGTAGGATACAGTACGGAATCTACAGAGTGTTATCATCCCATCAGTTATTGGTTGTTCTTTTATTTATTCTTACTGGAACATGTTCTTGACACATGCTCAAACTTTGTCCGTCCATTAGTCCACAGTAGTGTGTGGTAGTAGCTAAAATGCTTGGCGATTTAAAGTTTGAAGCCATTGTCTTTGGGAATTGCAAAAATTGCTGAATACTGTATGTAGCAAGGCAAACTGAGGTCGTGAAATGAAAAACCCGACTGCCAGAAAGCTTAAAATGGGCCGTGGTTGGATCTTCCAGCAGGACAGTGATCCATCAAAATCAACACAAAAATGGTTTACTGTCCACAAATTTAAGGTCCTGCCATGTCCATCCCAGTCCCCTGACTTGAAACCCATAGAAAACCTGTGGGGTGAACTGAAGCAGGGAGTCCATCAGTGTGCACCTCAAAATTTGAAGGATCTGGAGAGATTCTGTATGGAGGAACGGTCTCAGATCCCTTGCCATGTATTCTCCAACCTCATTCAGCATTATAGGAGAAGACTCAGCTGTTATCTTGGTAAAGGGAGGTAGCACAAAGTATTGACTAAAATGGTGCCAATAATTGTTGCACACCTATAATTAACAAAAATATTGCAGTTGATAAACCTGTTTTGTTTGCAGTTGTTTGATATCCATGAGAGCAGAGTGTTTTTGTGATCAAAAGGTTGAACAATAGACAATTTTTCCACAGCCTTCTTTGCTCATATTTACCAAGGGTGCCAATATTAATGGTAGGCACTGTATATCGCTGGCTGCTGTCGATCTAAAAGATTGCAAACCCAGACCCCACGTCCTGATCTGCGTAACATTTTATATGATTTGGCTGCACATATTCTTATGAATTCATGAGACCATATCGATGCATAAAGCTCTATATTTAACTCTCTATAAATGTGTGCACTTGTCTAAATGCGTCTCCCGCTTTGCTGTCGATCTGTGAAAGAGACCACCATAGGGTCATCGTTTACCAGATGATATTTGGGATTTGGAGCGATCTATGCACAGTGGTAATGCTAATGGTAGTGTGTGTTACACTGGTATGAGTTTACCAATGCTTCGGTGCCATGCTTTTTAAGCACTAGGCCAAATCTATACGTGTGTATGGATGTTTAGCTTATCACGCAATGTGCTAAATGTGTTCTGTGTGAGTTGCAATGTCGGTAATGGTCCACCGCAATGATGATGATGGAAAATTGGGGTGTAAATAATTGTTACGCCATTTGTTTGTGTAGTCGATTGTGACTCTCTTGTAATATTAAGTGATGTGTGCTAGGACTAGGGTTGCCAAGATCTCTGAGACAAAGTGGGCAGTATTTAAATCATGTGGTTTGTCTGAATAGTTCTTTCACCAAGTTTTTGTTACACGTTGTGTGGGAATAACGTAAATGGTAATTGGTCTGCGCTTTTATTCAAAGGACTTTACACTGTTTCTCATTCACCCATTCACACACACACACACCAATGGTAGCAGAGCTGCCATGCAAGGCGCTAACTTGCCATCGGGAGCAACTTGGGGTTCAGTGTCTTGCCCAAGGACACTTCAGCATGTGGAGTCACATGGGCCGGGAATCAAACCACCAACCCTACGATTAGTGGACCACCCGCTCTACCACCTGAGCCACAGCCACACCTACCTGTGGTGTAATTAGTAATCTTAGTACATCATGGCCACTATGTTCACTTACTGACTTGGACTTCGATAAGCCTACTTCCTCAGAAAAATAGTACCTGTTAAACTCACCTTGATACATGGTGAGGGATGCATACTAAAGGCACAAAAGGTACACACCCCAGCGACAATTAAAGTTTAGCGTAAGAGATTCTCGTTGGTTTGCAGTGTAGGTGTAAAGGTAGAGAGACTAAAGCTTAGTGCTGTGTGTGGGACTGCTCTTTTGCTCACGTAGTTATTTCTGTTTGTAGCCATGAGCGGTTTTCCTTTTTCGAAAAAACAAAACAAAACAAGGAACAGACAAATCGGTTTCCACTGCAACACTTGGGTTACAATCTTTTAGGCTATAAAAAGACAGGAGTCGGAGCGAACACAAATTAGGCACTTGAATCCGAACGGGCACAGACATGAAAAGGGAATTTGATTCAGTAGCACGGAGTTCATCAAAGTGAAGTTTAACCTTGAGAATTTGCGGACCATAGAAATGAGAACGTTCGGCTTGAATCTCTTCTTACCGAACAGAAGGAAAAACAAAACAAAAGGAACTGGTGAGCATGAGAGTAAAAGCACCTTGTGCCTAGGAAGTCTGGCTTACTTGAATAACAACAAAGTTATTCCAGTGGGAGGGGTGCACGGTGGCTTTGTGGTTAGCACGTTTGCCTCACACCTTCAGGGTCGGGGGTTCGATTTCCACTGTGGCCCTGTGTGTGCGGAGTTTCCATGTTCTCCCTGTGCTGCGGGGGTTTCCTCCGGGTTTCCTCCCCCAGTCCGAAGATATGCATGGTAGGCCGTCTGTGTCTCTGAAGTGTATGAATGGGTGTGTGAATGTGTGTGTGATTTTGTGCCCTGCGATGGACTGGCACTCTGTCCAGGGTGTACCCCGCCTTGTGCCCGATGCTCCCTGGGATAGGCTCCAGGATCCCCGTGACCCTGAAGGAAGGATAAGCAGTATAGAAGATGGATGGATATTCCAGTGGGAAGTTTTACATGTGGTCAGGTATGAAGCTTGCAGGACCGAGAAACAACTGTAATGTTAGGTTTATTCGTTCATCCTTTTGTAAGTGCATTGTCATGGATGTACTGGTTTAAATTAGGTTCCTTTTTGGTTTATATTTTGGTCACTAGAGCATACTAAATTCATTAGACAGTATCTCAGGAAGCTGTACTTACCTACAAGGTGCATCTGTATGGCCAGATGATGGTGATGCGCTCAATAAATTGGCAGCCGAGCACATGTCTTGGAGGAAGGGGAAAGCAAACGCAGATCAATACTTGGCTCGCGCTTCTTTATAGGAATCGTGCCACATTTTGGGCATCATGAGTAGGAAACTGTGTAAAACTATTCAGGGGGCATAGACAGGGGTTCAGTGAGGAATTCAATTCTGTAGCAGGCCAAGAGAGTTACTGGCTTCATGATTGATGCACTTGTACCACAAGTCAAAGAGAGGCTAGGCTTGCCGAGCCATGTGATGGATATACCAATATATTGTGTCTACACCACTGGTGGTCAGCAGTGGTGTGCTCACCCTTTTACAGAATGATAAATGTTACACCTGGTGGCCATTTCATGATGCCTTCAATACCCAGTTATTTTGGGAGGGTTTTAGAACAAGGGACTGAGCTTACCTCTTGGCGAAATGAAATTGTTCAACTACTTTAAAATGACATTGTTCATAGGTAGCCATGATCTTACGTGTGATTGAGAGGGGGAAAAAAGTTCTTTTCAGCTTTATTTATTTATTTATTTATTTTATGGGGGGGAATAACAGTTCAGAAAAGAGCAGTGACCATGTACTTTATTGCTTTATAAAAAAAAAAAAAAAGAACAAAAAAGTACTAAGTACAGAAAGGGTCATGATGTGGCTTTTCTTCATCATGGTTTTATATAGAGTATTTTTTTTATTGATTTAAAAAAATAAAAAATAAAAACCTTTTTCATCAATCACTTTTTTTTTTCCCTTCAAAATGCCATTATCAGCTATCAAGTGTACAAATTGTCTGACACCGCTGTGATTCATTCAAACACATCTATACACAACAACCCGGTTGCACAAGAGCTAACATGAGAATCCATAATCTCATGCAGAGATGAAAAGGAACAAAAGTAAATATAATAGCTGTGCTCCGAGAATTAAGCATTTAAGAAAACTTGAAACAGCCTGCTGCGGTTTTTGCTGAAACGAAATACCATCCAAATACGAGACGGATGTTCAGTATGAGTAAAATCTGCAATGTGAGATGCGACACTCCACACCAAGCTAAGAAAAAAAAAAAAAAACACATGCCGATATTTCTAACAGATGAGATATAAAATACACTTATCTCAAAATGTCTGTAGTGTCAACCCCCCCACCCGGCAAAAAAAAAAAAAAAAAAAAAAAAAAACAGAGCCAAAAAGTGCCTGAAATATTTCAGTATTCAGACACAATTGCGCATAACGTAATGGGCCAAACTGAACAATCAATCTAAATTAGTATCTTTTTAAACATATTGAAACTACAGTCAGCATTGAATTGGCACACTTTACAAAAAAAGAAAAAAAAATGTATTGTGTGCACAATGCGCTTTATTAAGCTCTTGTTTAAAGCTCAAATTTGCCGCTTCGGTGAGTCCTCGTGCTTTGTAGATTTTGGTGGGGTCGTTCTGGAAAGAAACGATCTATCCCCTAAGGATAGAAATGATTCATCATATGATAAAGATGATCAGTCAGAATAAATTTGTATTGATTTGCAGTGACTCTTCCCTCTAAGGGGACAAGTGGACAGAAACTGTGCCAGCAAAATGCTACAGCATAACAGATTAATTTGTCATGTGAGCGTATAGATGCTCTCGAATGTGGGACAGAAGAAAAATCAAGAAAATCTTACGATATGGGGGCCAACGGGTTGGGGCCAGCCCATCACAGAGCACACTCGCACATTCGGGCATACACTATGAACAACTTGGAAATCAGCCTACAAGGCACGTCTTTGGACTGCGGGAGGAAACCGGAGTACCCGTGTTTTGTTTTATTTTATTTAATTTTTTCTCGGTTTATACCGATATTCAGTAACATCCCAAATAAGTGCACAATCTGAACCTAACTCTTTCCTTTTGCTTTTCCTTTGTGTTTTTATTGTATTTACAGTACTGCTATAATTTCCCCAGCATTTATTATACATAATTCCACACCTTTGGTATATCTTCGTGCCAACATTAAAATTAGACTTACCTTCCTGCTGATTTTATCCCCAACACAAATCTAACACACCTGTTTTAGCTGATCAAGAATTTGGTAAGGCAATGATTAGATGGTCCGGTGGACACGATTATGGTTGGAGCTAAAGTCTTCAGGAATGCAGATCTGCCGGAACTTGATACGAATTCGATCCGAAAATCGTCTGCGACTAATCACTCAGCCCTTTTATGCAGTCCTGATTATGAGACTGCGTAACAATATAAATGCCTATGATTATTTCCCTTAAGTGATTTTAAAAGGACTTTGTGTTTGTTTGATTGATTGATTGATTGATTGATTGATTGATTCTACTACTAGAACATGTCTCACCTGTACGACTACTTGCACGTTGTCTCCAGGCAGACGTTTTGAGCCGAGCCGAGCCTCTTTCCTTTCGATAAAACCATTGGAATTCATGTATTCATGCCCTCCTGTCCAGCATCGTACGTCAACAAGCCCAGGGAATAAAAATCGTATCATAATACTCAGCTTTACACGGGAGGCACAGCACTCCATTTTGGGTTTGCTGGGTTAACAAATGCGTTCCTCTGGTGAATAAGACTATAATTTGTAGGATGCGTTCAAATAGCAATCGTTTGATTTTTCATTTGATCGAGGCTTGATGAGAATGAAATAGATGGTTGTGCTTTGTATTCCTATGTATTAATACAAATCGAAGAAGAAAAAATGCGTGTGAATTTGAAATTTGACCAATCATGGGATTCGTTCGAAACAGACGGGACAAACAACAGACTAACAACGATCGATCATGACATATAAAAGACATATATATAAATAACTCCAAAAATGGTTTGTGCATCATCCATAGCAGAGATACTCGGCGAAGGAAGACTCTGGACAGAATGGTGGTGCTCAGATTTGAAATAATTGTGATGCTAAAACCAAAAGAGTAGTCTGAGGTGTCTTCTCCTAACAATCATTTATCCATACGTTCGTTCAATGTTGCATTACTCGTATATAACTGAGGAAATAAAAACAGATATTGGTATAAGATTCAGGCGCTAACCTTCTGTACGTCTCGGCTAAATATTTCTTTGGAGAGTATAAGCCTTTGCTTGTTCTGTCTTTCTGTTCCATTTGGCTGGAGAGTGAAGGTCAGAGGATGCGAAGCACTTAACCATGCTCCCTAAAGAACGAGGTCGGTATCTAGCAGGGCTTTCAGCAAATGAACACGTCTGACCTTTCACCCGAGAGCCATAGAGGCTGTCGTTACTTCAGGGGACCCGTAGTGGATCTCCTGCTTGTTATGTCCTTGTAATTTACCTGGGCAGTGTCAGAGATGAGACCACATCCTGTTGCGCGATGCTATAAGCATGTAGACAGAAAGTGAAACTTGCATGTCCTAGCATGCTGCATCCAACCAGAAAATGCCGACTCTAACAAGTCACACATGCATACATACCCAGGTTGTCCTGGATTTACAGTGGAATTGAGGGTTTGTTTTTTTTCCACCACTGGGGAGAAAAATACAGGAACACATTGCATACGCATTAGGGATGGAATGTATTATTCAGAATGAACAGATACTGTGTTATAAACAGACACAACTACAGACACACATGGGAGACGCACTGTTTTTATTTTTTTTCTTTAAGGAGATTTAGAGAGACTAGAGAAGGGCACTGGGAATGGGAATCCCACAGGATGCAGCGAAAATGTTACACGAGTAGGAGGCTTTTACTTTCATGTGCTGAGATTTGAAGCTCGCAGGACAAACAAAGGTCACATTAATTAATGATGCCCCGTTCCCATCTCTAGTCCCTACAAGGCTCCTTAAAAAAATAGTGTCTCCGTTTTAGCAATAGATCATTGAACTTAGAAGTTGTCCAAAATGCTGCTGCTAAGCTTCTGACCAAATCATCTAGAAGGTCTCGTGTAACACCAATCCCGATTTCTTTACGCTGGCTTCCAATTAAAGATTGAATCCAGATTCTTGTGATTACGTTTAGAGCTCTGCATGGATAGGAGCCTGCCTATATTACAGAACTATCGCGGCCATACGATAATATTAGGAGTCTGAGGTCGTCTGGTCAGGGATTGCTGGTTGTTCCTCGCTCAAGGCAAAAGGAGATTTTGAGGATTTTGTGGTTGTTGCTCATAAACTTGGGAACTCTTTCCTCTTGGATATAAGATCTGTGGACACCTTTAAAAAGCAGCTAAAGACCCATTTGTTTAAACTTGGTTTTAAACTTGTAAATCTTTTTTTTTGATGTTGTACGTTTATTTTCTAAATATTTTATTTGTGAAGCGTATACTGTGACATCTGTTCTTGAACGTTGCTGTACAAATAAATTTGACCTACTTACTTAACATACAATGCATTTACAGCGTTCATTCATTCATCCTTAGTAACTGACTGATCAGGATCATAGTAGTTTAAATTAGGCTACTAGCTTTAAAAAATTAAAAATAATATATATATATATATATATATATATATATATATATATATATATGAAAATATAAAAAGCTAAACTTGTTAGAAAGTATTGTGGGTAGGTGCAAACAATATCTGAACAAACATTTAAACAGTCACATGCACATCTCTATTTGAGAATAATTATTAGCTGTGTGATGTAGCTGAGGTTGAGGGGCTGTCAGAGCCAGAACTGACACTCAATGCTGACAGGACTGGCTTTTCTACCTTGGGGTGCCCCCCCCCCCATGTTTTCAGAGCAGTGTGGGTTCATATTTAATGTAAAATAAATAAATAATATTTCTGGTTTGGTTAATGTTGTATTAAATGTCACTGAAATGATGTATGTGCCTCTTTTTCAGGTTGTCTGGCTTCATGTTGCCATCGCCAATAGTAAGTTCGGGGTCAATATTGGCGCTGTGGTTCACTACAGACTTTGCTGTGAGTGCTCAAGGATTTAAAGCAATATATGAAGGTAAGAGACAGTGGTTGATGCTGCAATATTTGTTATTTTATTTTCAATTTGAAGGTCAGAAGAATACACAACTTTTACACCATTGTGTGTGTGTGTGTGTATATGTATATGTATGTATATATAGACAGATAGATAGATAGATAGATATAAATAATATATATAGTGTGTGTATTTGTATATGTATACATGTATACACACAGTAATGTGGGGGGGGGGGGGATAAGTACAAAAAAAAAAAACAGATCAGCCACATGGAAAAAGTAAGTACACCTCTACATTTATCACACCTTCAAATCCATAAAATTAGAATCAAGTGTTCAAGATCAGGTACCAGTGATTAGAACCTGCTTAGGGAGTGCAGGTGGAACCGTGCTTATTTATACCCCTCTCATATCTAGTGTCTGATGTTCCCCTTGCTGTTGAGGTGTGTGGTGTCATCATGCCAAGATCTAAAGAATTGTAATGTAAGGCCTTCAAAAAAAAGTTTGTTGATGCCTAGAACTCTGACAAGGGATTTAAAAAGATCTCCAAATTGTTTGAAATACATCATTCCACTGTAAGGCCTTTGTAAGACCACAGTTTGCCAATGAGCATATAGGCAAAGACCAGGCCTTCTGGAATAATGTGCTCTGGACAGATGTAGCACAGATAAAGATGTTTGGCCACAGTGACAGCAGACCAATGACAGCTTTTCAGGAGAAGCACCTCATACCAGCTGTAAAGCACGATGGTGGAAATGTTATGGTGTCCAGGGACTCGACAGCTTGCATTCATCGATTCAACTATGAATTCTGCATCATATCAAAGAGTGCTTGAAGATAACGTGAGGCCATCTGTCCGAAAGTTGAAGCTGAACCGAAAGTGGACCTTTCAACAGGATAATGATCCTTAGCAAACTGGCAAATCCACCAAGGAACGACTCAAAAGAAAAAACAGGGGGTTATGGAATGGCTTTAGTTATTTCTGGGGGTTATGGAATGGCTTTAGTTATTTCTGCTAAAGGGGGCAATACTAGCTTCTGAGGCCAAACCTGTACTTAGTTTTTCCACAGAAGAATCCCATCTATTGATATTTCTGTTGAATAAATAAAAAAGCTATTTTTTGTGGATCTGTTGAAGTAGATCAACTTTAATAATAGGCATTGTTTCAAAGATGATCAAATGTTTGCTTGTCCAAACATGTCAACAAAGCCAACAATATCCATGTGGTGTACTTATTTTTTCACATGACTGTGTGTGTGTGTGTGTGTGTGTATGTGTGTATATATATATATAATATATTGTTTTTTTTCCCCAGAGGAAAAACTAGGTAGTATTGGGTTGAAATCACAGAGGCAGCTACCCATTTGCCTTTAACTGTGTAACGTTTTGCCCCACATTGATGAACCCTGGTGATACATTATTTAGATTTTACATTTTAGCCCGCCCATCTAATATCACTGCTACAGCGCTACCTTTTCTTTAATATTAAGCAGAAATCCATCCAGTGGCATGCTTAACATCCTTAGAAACTGAATTTGCTTTGCATTATAAAGCAAGACTATACATGAAAGATGGTGTAATGATGCATTTGTATGCGTAAGGACTTTAAAAAGAAAATCAGGCTTTAAAAGTGTGCACTAATTCTCTCACAGGTATGTCTGTGTGAAACCAGATTAATACTCCATGCAAATGCATCAGTGCGCTTTTCCAATTAGTTGTCGGATTAACGGCGGCATCCCAGTTTTACCTGGATCGTATTCAATTCCAGCTCCGCTCCCCTATGCTATGTGAACTAATTTCACTAGAAAGATGAGGGCACGGATATGATCTCTATCATTGTTCTCATTCACCTTAATGTTAAGACATGAAATGCAGTTAATAAGATCCCCACTTGTATTGTTCTTATCATCTCATTCGTCTTGCTCCCCCCCCCCAACCATGCTCTTATAGAGGGAAGCTATATTAAGGCTGGATTTAGATCCGTTGTTACAACTGCGCTTCAGTGGCAAAAGCTCATCATTTTTTAAAAATAAAATTTAAATATCACCGGAGCTTCACCCATGGCCTTCTCTTTGAAAATTCGCAGGCATTTCCACGTACCAAGCTCGGCGTGCTCAACCATATGACTCATCAGATCTCGGCCTTATGAATGATGCACATTCCTGTCACTTCTCTGCTAGAGAGGCCTATTTTCATGCTTTATTCCTCCCTATAATCTTCTTCGGAATATGGATTACTGCCATCATAATTCAACTTCCTTTTGGCGCCGACCTCGTTGCTGTTAACTTACGAGTGGCTCTGGAAGGCCTTGCGTATTGAAAACTGCCGTCTCTCTCATTTGCCATCACGTATTGTCGGGTGCCAGCAAAGCGCCCGAATAGCGCTCGGCCCATTTTTGCGGCCATATGGCAATCGTCGAGGCACCGCTGTGGAATGCAGATGTTCAGACAATGTGTGCTTTGTGCACGCTGCGAGACAAAGCTCCGTCTCCCGCATGAGGTATTATTCCTGCATCGCGCTCGATGCTGCCGCATGATCTCATTACACACCTAAGCGTCGTGATGTAATTACACCCTACGCATCCGCCGTCCAGCGCCGTCCTTCACTTCGGAAACAATGCGCACGTTCTCCTACCTGCGCTGACAATTGAGATGTTCTGAAACTGGTGCAAGGTTCTTTTCCGCTGGGTTGTTTTTATGCGCATTAACCAAAGCCCATTGAAGTCAGTGCTGCATAACATTTTCGGTGACTGCATGACCTTTCTCTGTTATGCATTAGGAGCCTCTTGCACAGCTACAACCCAATCCATCAGGTTAATGGGATTTTATAATGCCGTTCCCTCTGGTGACCAGAACGGACACTGTTTAACAGAGTATAGTTTTAATTTATTTATTTTTTCCCCTCATTCCCTTAGAGCCAAACACATTCTAATAGCTTTGGACTTGAGCATTAGTGGGCTATCCATTAGGAAAATATTTCTTAAACTAATTGAAAAATAAACTAGCTACATTTGCTTTCAGTAGTGCTGACCAGCAGGAAGGTACAAGGGTATTTAGATGTCTTTTTTTATTTAAAAAAAATAAATACATTTAATTGTAATTGAATAAAATAGCAGCATGCATTGTCAATTCTGACAGAGGAACAGCAGGCAATTTTTTTTTTTTTACCTCCTCATACTACATTAACACACACTGAGCTTGTGACACATTGCATATGAGAACTAAAGTATATGTCGTTGCACCTCAGATGATTTTGCTTTTGCTAAAGGTATAAATATTTAGATGAAAGTCGGCTTTGTTGCAGGCTGATGCGCTGGAACTGGGGACAAAAACAAAACAAAAGAAAAAAAACACCGCCGAAGTTCATAATGTGCGCGTCTGATTGTTAAAGCGAGGCGCACTCTTTCTTCAATTCCCATTCAGCGCTGTTTAGATCACGTCATGCACAATTGTCCCGCAGGTTTCCCAGCAGCCTTTAGAACAGAGCTTATGGACCATTACACCAGACTAATTGTAATCTATTTGCCTGCAGAGTGCTGAGTGGCTCAGCAGTGTGGTAGATGAATATAGAACCTCGGAGCAATTTTCCCTCCCTTGATACACCCAGACGTTCAAGATGACAGTGTTTGCCGATTTGATCAAGAGTGCTGCAGTTAATTAACAAAAAAGAAAAAAGAAAGAAAGAAATAAACCTTCCAGACAAGTTTCAACCTGATATACTTCATATCTCCTTAAATGTGCATTGTCGCTAAATCAAAAAGATCACGCGCTGGTACTGAACGCAATAAGGCAAACTCTCACGAGTGTATAAGATCCGTGTGTAACGCCTGATTGATAAATCCACACGCTAATAGACGGAATCGCGTACAGGGGACCCGTGAGTCGGCGCTCGGCGAATGTCATTTGTGAAGAAATGGCAATGTGTGTGGAGGAGGAAAGGTTAATGAGGTGCAGGTGAGACTGCTTAGCAGTTGGAACGGGATGGTGATCTCGGGTGAACTTTCCGGGTTTCCTGTGTGGGACACAGGTGCATAAACTCGGTATGAACTTTATGGGGTGAGCGCAACAATCATCATCAGAGTTCAGAACGGCGAAAGTAAGAACACAGGCAGACAGGTTTCATTCAAGGTGAATGAGGAGGGCCAAGGCAGGGGAACAACGGAAAGCAAGGATTAGACTTGATACTATAGCGTGATGATGATTTACAATTACAAGAAACAAACAAACACTAAATAATGAAAAAAATAAATAAATTAAACCACAAAATAATTCAATCAAAAATAGTCAGACAAAGGGAGCGAGACAAAGTCTTTCAAAAGCTGCCGTGATTTCATTTCAGCGGCATATCTGATCACGAGCGCCACACAAAGCCAGCACGGATACATCACTTAGAACGATGGTACCAAACTCCCTGCCATTTACCAAAGCAACAGGCCTGCCAAAAGCGATCAGACGCTGCACTCAGTCCATGGCAAGCTGGCACACAGACACGCATCACGCGCAGGCAATCAAGGAGTGGGGAAATCCGCCGCTCAAGCTAGGGACTGGAGTGCCGCCATAATCGGCAAGCAGCAGACAAATTCCACCAAACAGAAAACAAACATCAACATACAAACACAGAAAACGATGGAAGAGCAAAAAAGAACTAATAGAAAGTTCCATCGAGAAGCTGCAGCTACAACGCACTAGAACTAACACGGAACAGGAGAACACGATCGGGTAACAGACCACAGTGCTGGAGACATGACTATAACAGAAATAAATGCATGTGGCATAGTGAACAAAAGCATGTGGAAAACCCAAAACAAAACACATGAAACAAACGAGCTGTTATGCTGAGAATTTTAACACTTTTATACACTGTCATCTTCAGTAATTATTCATGGTGCATCAGGAGTGGGAATATACACTGGATGGAGCCTCGGTCCATTCCACTCATTCACAACTAGAAGCAAAATAGCATAGGCTTTGGGTTAGGTCAGGGGTTCAAGCCCCAGCACTGCCAAGCTGCCACTGTTGAGCCCTTGAGCAAGGCCCTTAACCCTGTCTTCTCCAGGGGCGCTGTATCATGGCTGACCCTGCGCTCTGACCCCAACTTCCTAACATGCTGGGCTATGTGAAGAAAACAATTTCACTGTGCTGTAATGTATACGTGACCAATAAAGACTCATTATAGTCGATCCACCTTACCATTGTTTTGGGAGATGGGAGGAAACCTTTGATTTACACTTTGACAGTGTTAAAATAACCTCATACTATACAGGCATGCTTACATTCTTGTTAATAACAGTACCGCAAACCTACAGAGGGGGAAAAAAAAAAGAGCTTGGCAAAACTTTTTTTTTTTTGTACTTTCTGAAAATAATCCTCCACATTTTATGCATGGAGTGATTCAAATGAACACTGACTTACAGCGAAATTGGATTGTATAGCAGTAAAGAAAGTGCCACTTATTTAAATTTGCCCTTGAAAATATGCATTGGACTGCTGGAGGGAATGGCTAGTCCTCTGTGATCTGTTCAACAGAGAGAGCATATGCTAATTTAAAGTTTAGGGAGGAAAAAAAAAAAAACAACAACACACACACACACACACACACACACAGTATATCGAGTTTAGTACTCTGTTTAAAATGTATTTTCTATACTTTATCTTTGTTGCGTAGACACCCTGTTTTGGAAGTTGGTCGACTCTCTGATTTGAAATTTGGCAGCCTCGGCTGCACATGGTTTGAATTGTGTAATTAAACTTTTAGCTCGAAGTTGTAATTCATCATGCTGTAGATAAGATGTCATAGTGGAATTCCCATTATCTCTACAGTAACGTTTTTACACTGCGTCCTTCTCCTCTGGGATCGTGTTGGCCTGTGAACATTGTGCTGACACCGGGAAATAATGCTAATACCGTCAGCGTTTGCAAACGAGCGGCTGCTCATATTCAGCTCCTTAAATTAAGTATCTCATCAGACCTTTATTGAAAATATCGAAAGAAATGACAACCTTTTTTTCCCCCCTTTTTTTTTTTCGCCTCCTCAACTGACACGGAGATTCAGATAAGGAAAAGGTCCAGCGATGCCTGTGCCAAAAGATATGAATCAATTAATTTCCCTGCTCACAGTAGAAGCCTTAAGATAGCTGCCGGTCTGTCAAACGTGATGAGAGTCTGGCTAACGTTTAATCAACCTCGCCGAGCTAGAGTGTGATAGAAAGGCCAGACAAGAGGATTGGATTACACTCTGGGTCTCCCTTTTGGTTATCTGGGTGCTCTTCTTCTATTTGGACACCACCTGAGTCATTCAGGACTTCTTTAGCTGTCGCTCCTGAAGGATGGTAGAGTCTGCAGGTCAAAACGTTAAGAACATGGTATGGAAGAGATGTTTGATCTCATGGCCAGTGGGTCAGGTGTTCATCCTGAGGAAAATTTGTACACATTTAGAAGCAGGGTTGTGTGTAGGTGAGAATAAATCGTTGTGGTTTTTAAATATGAAAAAGATCATAAGAGAATCGAAATTCTTTTGAACCCCATTGGAACCACGAAACCATGTTGGGATAGCGAATACTAACTTTGTTGTTATTAAACAGTGTTCCATCTGTTTTGAACGTGTACTCTACAAGACATGGATTGTCCTCAGTTAACTCTAATGCTCTCGGCGCGGTGAAAAATTCTTTTGAAACGATAACGAGGAATGTTCTGTACACTTTCTAATAGCATATTTCCCAACCGCCTGCATGTACAAGTTGAGATCAGGAGTGGCAAATCTCTGGATTCACCTTGCTGCAAAAAAAAAAAAAAAAAAAAAAGGATCTGTACACCCTTTTTTCCTCTTATCAAAGCGTCAAAAGAAATGAGCTCTGCCGAGTGAAGCGTTGCCCTTGACGCATGATATCAGCTGCTGTATGCTAATTGTTTTTTTTTTCATGATAATATTCACTGGATCAACATGGAAAATGGACCGAATCAACCATAGGAAACTAATAGCTGCTGTAGTTTTTCAGGTTGTCCCAAATTATGCAACAATAAGTTCAATATATAGGGCCGACGAGAAGATTATGATGTAAACAGTGAAATGTCAGGATATTACGGAACGATTTTGGACAGTGTGTGAGAAGCTTTCTGGTGGATAGGCAGGTAAAAGCCTTTTTAATATAGTGCCATCAAATCAGTGTCTTATTATGAGCAATTGGAAGTTTGAACTTGATAAAGAAGGCATGCAGAAATGTTGGGTGGTCTTTGGATCTTAAGAATGAATTAGGGGGTGCAATTGATTTATTCTATAACTGTTCACATAAAGCGTTTCCTTTGGTATTGCAAGCGATATACGGCACATTTTAGTTTAGAAAAAAGAAACCTTTCGGGTGTAGGCCACACCTACTTCAGGTTTAAATACGAATACAGACACAGATTTTTTTTTTTTTTTTTTTTGGAGCGATCAGAACGTATTATGCATGCCTACATGTCATTGCATCTTAAACATTGTGTTTTGTCTCTGTATCACAAGTTTACCAGTTATGAAAAAATGATAGCAAGTTTACCTGCAATCCACATCCAAAGTCGTGGCTGCGTGCGGGGCTGTATTTCCTTTAATTCTGCTCAAGCCGATTTTCCAAAGTTAATTTATAGTCCAAATATTCGGGACAATAGTGTTTTGTTTGTTGCAAGATAAAATCTTTAATAGGCCCCAGGCCAAAATGTAGACGTTTAAACTTCTGTTTATTTGCTTTTGATTTATTGCTCATGTATCACAGCCACGTGGGTCGGGAAAATATGAAGAATGATTAGGTAGAGAAGTGCCGGCAAGATCTAGTAGAGCCGAGTAAAGTATATTTTCATCGATATTGTGCTGTTTGGTGCACATGGTGCCAGTATTCGTCTGCAAAAAATGTCCAGTCTGTAGACTAGATGCAGAGGAAAAGGCTTGACAATAAAATATTTAGTAGTAGTAGATAGTAAACAAGGGTTACTGTATGATCATAATGGATTAAATATACACTGTATGTAGACGCCTGACCATCACACCTGTATGTTTACGCAAAGTTAGCTCAAACCTCTTCCAGGATGATAATAGCCCCTGTGCACAAAGCGAGCTCCATGAAGACATGGTTTGCCAAGGTTGGAGTGAAAGATCTCAAGTGGCCGGTACAGAGCCCTGACCTCAACCCAACTGTAGACTTTTGGGATGAACGACTGCACCTCAGGTCTCCTCACTCGACATCAGTGCCTGACCTCACTAATGCTCTTGTGGCTGAACGTGCAAATCCTCACAACCACGCTCCAAAATCGAATGGAAAGCCTTCCCATTAGACTGGAGGTTATTATAACAACATCAGAAGACATAATCTGCAATGGGATGTTTAAAAAGCACATATGACTGTGATGCTCAGGTGTCCATCTACTTTTGGACATACTGTATAGTGTACAATCACAACTTGCCAAAAAAATGATGACTAAATAAAAGCAATAATTGAGAACGAAAAGAACAAAGCATACAATAAATGATGATCATGGGCATGGACAGGGCAGGATAACCTGAAGAAGTGTTTTATAACGTTAAATTGATTTAGAAATGGATATAATTTGTTCCAACCCTTTTGCAGAACTTTGGCCTGAGAAAGTTGTGCTATATTTGATCTTAGGTTTATGGACGCATAAACAGATGATGATGTTTGATTCAATGTTATTGTCATATTTGATATAATAGGAACATTAATAGTTATCACCACACCAGAATTGCTACCACCCTTCAACCCAATGAACAAAAATGATTCAATTCAATTAGTCTCATTTTGAGCTTTGAGCAAACACCCAAAATAACCCCACCTCCAGAATTCCTTCTGTTTGCACATGTGCATTGCTTTCTTTAATTCAGACTTCCATAGGGTGTAAATCCTGAGACTAAGATGGCCTTCACAAAACATTCATTTATTGACCCCATGCATGTCTGGCATCATTATCTCTGTTTGCCCTAATCTTCTAGCACAGCCAATTAAGATCAATTTTTCATCTTTAGTATTTGACATTAATAGCGTAAGGTCTTATTTCTCATTGATTCTTACCCTAGATAGAACCTTATAATACTGAGATCATGAGTAACCGATTTGTCCTGGTCAGGATCGTGGTGAATCCGGAGTCTATCCTGGGAACTTGTAGCACAAGACAGAAATACACCTTGGACGAGATGGAAATCAAGAGTAGCCAATCCACCTACTGACATGTTTTGTGAGGACACCAGAGTCCCTGGAGGAGCCACAAACATCAGGAAATCATGCAAAACTCCAGTCAGGCAGCACACCCTGTGCTCAGGATCAAACCACAGACCCTAGAGCTGTGAAGCAGCAACAGTAACTTCGCTGCCTCCATGCACCAACTGAAATGTCCTGTTACTTAAAATGAAATTCACAATGCTGCCAGTATTCACATACGGCCCTGGACCACTCTCTGCAAAAACAAAATGCACTCCCAACTTGTATAGATGTTCAACCCAGGAAAGTAGGACTTGATCAAAGGCAACAAGCCTTCTCTAAGCTAAGAGCTCTCAATGGTTTTACATACAGACCAGGGCCCTCTTTTACCCCTAAAAAAAAAAAAAAAACCTATTCAAAATTAAGCACATGATGTAAATGTGTCCAATAATATTTAATATTCATGATGGCTATTTATTGTAATTTGACATTCGCTCAACAAATTGAAATTGTCATAAAGCCTACTTGCTTTATAATTTATTAAGGCTTGGCTTAAACCTATATAATTCAAGTGATGATTTTAAATAGGCTAATAACTACTAGAAGAACTCGACAACAAATATTATAACCTTGATAATGGGTTCTGATTTTCTCTGCTGTAACAAGTTAAATCCCAGACACTCTGACCCTGCGTCACAGACCTCCAGTGGTCCTTGGACCCATGGCTTTAAGCAGTCCATTTAACCAAATGAAATTTCAGTTAAAGCCTTCTGTATCAGATGCGCGTTTTTATTTTGCTATTTCGATAGGAACGCGCCAGTGCGCGTTTAATCCGATGCATTAAAGGAAGCACGGTTTGAAGTCTCTTCCTAGTGGTACAGGCTGAAAGCACAATCATGCCCCTTTCCACTCCTGGTTCATTATTTTAGTTTTGTATATTGTAGTGCTGAAGCAAGGATAAAAATGTGGATTTCAGCCTGGACGGATCTGCGGTGCCTAATAACATGCAGTCCTTATCAAATGCCAGGTGGACACGTGACCTGTATACACACCTGAGTCCTGCTTTTTACCCACATACATTGCAGAGATCTTAAAGGAGATCTTAAAGAGGTAAATGGGATTTAACTCTCGCTTCATCTCTAATAAGACAGGAAGATGCAGCAGCGCTTTAGTCCTTTAGTCTGTCCAGCTCCCTTACCTTTTCATCTGTACACTCTGCTCAAACAGTTCAGCGTCCAAAGACTCATAGATCGCTAACTTGCCAAGCCGGGTCTTCACCATAACCCAGTGCAACTGTATCATGCGTTCTACACGACTGAGTCCAGCGTTTGCGTCAATGACTACGTTTACATGGACAGCAATAATCTAATTATTGACCTTATTCTGAATAAGACAGTATTCTGATTAAGGTGTTTACATGAGTCGCTTTTAGGATACTCCTTTCATGTTCCTGTTTTACATGTTATAGAACATAGAGCGATTAACGACACGTCATTATGTCACGGCGCCACGCCGTCCAACGTCCCTCCAGAAATTCACTTATCGACATACAGTTCGTCTTCGTCTAATTTTTACGAACGCTTCAAGTGCAGTTAATTATTTGTCATGCTATACATGCAAATAGACGACTGCTTGAAGCCGTGGGCTGCGTCCCAAACCGCGTACTTACCGTCTATATAGCAGCCAAGATACATGTATTTCGCATACTATATAGCAGGTAAGTACGCTGTTTCGGATGCAGCCATGCTCTCTTTTTTGTGGTCAAACGGTTGAGCGCTGCCGTGTGTGATCGTGTCCTATCGCAAAATGCGGTGAAAACTCCCACACAATGTTAATAGTGTGATTAAGGTGTGTACGTCGATAATGCGACTAAAACAGGAGTACTCCACACATCTTAATTCCATTTGTGTTTACTTCGAGTACGACTTTAAACGGATTAAGGAAATAAAAAGTCGCTGTTTACGTGCTAGTTTCTTAATCAGAGTATCGTCTTAATCGGGTTAATATCGGATTATTGTTGTCCATGTAAACGTACTGAATGTCTCCAGTGTTTCTACATCGGATCTGTCATTAATATGACTTTAAATTTGACTGGAAAATGGTGTGAGGAGAAGCTGCTTTTTTTTTTTTTTTTTTTTTTTTCCTCAGAGTGAACAGCACGACCTGACCCATTATCCCTTATGTTTGCGATTGTACCCCTGTGACATCAGTGCAGCAAACAACCGCTAACTTCACACAGGAATAATGAAAATACGGCACAATATTTCAATATAAATATTTTGTGTTTCAGGACGGTGTTTTCCTTTTAAGGAGTGTTGAATCAGCGCTGTGGCACTTCACGAGTGTAGACTACTTGAAAATGCGATATTAGTCATCATCACAGTCGCAGCTGCACGTCTTCATAATCACTCATAAGAAACAAATAAAAAATATTCCTCAAACAGCCATCAATATTCCCAAGTTCTCTGTTGGGTAATTATTAGTGCTTTGCTTTATCAGTTACTGTGAATGGTATGTCTGTGAATGAATAGGTTTTCTTGTTGGAGGGGGGGAAACCTTGGGTAATGCCCTCAGTGATTTTATTTTTTATTTTTTTCAAACTGTGAATCAAATGAGCAGCCTGCAGGCTTTATCTGAGCAGACTTATGGAAATCTGGCAGCATGCTTTCGGTCTCACCATTACTCCTTGCCATCGTGTCACCTCTGAAATTTTCATGGAGATTAACGATTCTAGATGACACGTGCATCGACAAGGAGATTAAGGATTCCATGTAACCAAAATTCTTGTTATATTTTAAGGGAGTTTATTCCTCACGTTCCAGCAAGGCGCTTGAGCATTTTCCCTCTGAATTACTTTCATCCATAATTGAAAGAGTTTGTGGTGCAAGCTTATTCGTTTTTTTTGTTCCACTAGTAGTTGAACTCCTTCAGAGCCTGGTGCTGTGATTTGACAGGAAATGCAAACATTGCCACATCTTGTTTGACCATTGTTGGAGGATACATCATGTATTATGTATCGGCTGTGATATCGCCATCAGAATTCTTTAAACAGCACACGTGCTCGTCCGGGATTACGATCGCTGTGACGCTTTATTCGCGGTAGGATACAATCGCATTCTTCAGAACGCACGTCTGGTTGTGACTAGAGACGAGCATCGGGACTTTCATGCAGGCGAGCTGTCTGATATGCAGCTCGCTTTGACAAAGATCACATCCATTAACGTGAACATGAACGAACGTATAATGTACGAGACTATGCCGGTAACACTCCCGTCCAATCCTGTTTTTTGGCGGGAGGAGGAAACTGGCGACCCCAGAGGAAATCCACGTGGACACGGGAGAACGTGCACGTTTTAACTTAATGACCATGATGATTATAGCTGCAAGTAGCGATATGCGGGGGCCAAGCACCTTTTGCAAATAGTGCTCCTTGTGGTTAGATTGTGCCAGTTTACGTAGAACGCTATCGCAAGTGATCAAACTGTTCCAGTTTTGTGCCTCGATGCTAACTGTTTGTTCAAGTCCTTCTGGGAAGTTTGTATTTACAAGTTGGTAAGTCGTAATTACGACGTCACGTGCGTTCAAGTCAGTTTGGTCAGAGCAAGATGGCGATGTATGTTCTCTTAATTAACTGCAAAAAATACAGGTTTTGTAACTCTACTTCTAGAAAATGAAGAACATCGAATGTGCATCGGGTGCATGTTGCTTTTTTAAAAATGAAGCCGTAATTGTACAATGCTTGTATTCTTTTTTGTAGTCTTTTTTGTAATTGTACAATCGTATTGTACAAAAGCCTGACATACACCAAACGCTTAACTGAAATCGGCCTCTGAGAAGAGTAAGTATTCGATTTCAATCAAATTTACTGTCAGCTACAGACAGTGCATCCATTAGTTCCATCATGTTTTTTTACTGACCCTCCCCCCAACCTTCCAAGTCGGTGCTCAAAGAAAATAAGTTTCCCCACTCATGATTACGACTCTCCGGAATGACTCGGGCACACCATAACGCTGTGAAACTCGTTCTGAAAGTTGATTGGCAAAGTAAGGCTTTCTCTTTTATGTAAATACAAAGTCATACTACATAAATCGTCTAATCCTACATCACACGTTTGCACATAAATCGTCCAGCATTTATAAATCCAGACCAGACCTGCTCCTATTTGTAGTAACATAGTATTATTTTCCATTTTGACCTTCATTTTAAGCCCCACATTCACACAAACGTCCAAATACGATAAATAAATTAGGCTTCATTCATGCCAAATAAACAGGTGATATTGAGGTAAACAGGCAGACCCCGTATCCATTCAGTCAATAATGTGGCATTCAAGGACAAACTTCTAAGGGCATGGTGTCCTACCTACAATCCATTAAAATCCAATCTTTCATACTGAGTAGTGTCCGTTTCCACGCTAAGTCTCTTTGTGTTTAGCTTGCACTAAAACCCCCCCACCCCCCCTCTGTCTCTCTGTCTCTCTCTCTCTCTCTCTCTCTCTCTCTCTCTCTCTCTCTTACCAGGTGTGTTCCTGATATTCATATGAAACTGGTGCATGGAATCCAGTATTCCATGAAAAAAATAAATAAATAAAATACACACTCACTAGCCACTAGGCTAACAACTTTACCACCACACATTCATGGAATTATCCAATCGGCCAGTAACGTTGCATTAAACCATGCAGATACAAGTAAAGAGCCTCAGTTAATGTTCAAATCACACATCAGAATGGCAAAAAGGTGATCTCGGTGACTTTGAGCATTGTCAAGGTTTGGCATGCCATGCGTTTTGAGATGCTTTTCTATTCAGCGCTGTTGTAAAGAGTGGATAGTTGAGTTATCGTAGCATTCCGGTCAGCTCAAAACAGTCCCTGCCTCTGTCTGACCTCTGTCTTCAACAAAAGGAGTTGTTGACCATAGAACTGCTATTCACTGGATTTTTTTTTCCCTTGCACTGTCCCACGAGATAGATCAGCAGTTTGTGAAATCCTCAATGATCTCACATTGTGATGTTTGATGTGGGCATTACCTGAAGCTCTTGACCTGCATGATATAACTGCATGATTTTGTGCATTGCGCTCCTGCCACATATTTGGCTGAGTGTCTTTTTAAAAAAAAAAATTTTATTGGCTTGTGCAAGCAAGCTTGTTTCGGTGAGCGAGAGCTTGCAGTACAGCGTTCTTCCTTCAAAAATGCATTTGTGTGCGCTGATGAGAGATATGCTTGCTAATGCGCCCTTATTGAGAATGATTATCTTTTACGAGTCTACGAAGTGCAAATGCGAGGAGGTAGTATTTTAGTTTATGGTAACTACTTATGACCTTCATAAAACATTTATAATACGTACATTACTCGGTTATGAGTCATAATACGAGTCGTTTGCATCATAAAGTGAGCGAATAACCTCTGGCTGATGCATACACGCATTCATATAAATAAGCATTAAAATAAATAAGTATTCATAAATGTCCATACGAGCAAGTTCTGCATATGTCGTGATGGTGTGAAGTACATTTACATAAAGCGTTATTGAAGTATTACCTCCTAAACCAAAACGAATGTACTGCATTAGACATCCGCTCACTCTTCGTACATTTTTTGATGCTAATTCTTCCTGCCTCTAGGTTGAAATTAATAATATCGATTTGCGTATTATTTCTAGTGGTTTATTTTTTTATTATTATTTTTTTTTTATAAAAAGACATTCTCATGTCTGCATTCGAAGCCTGATAACATGCAGCAGTTAAATATGAACCCTGGTAAGGCTGACTATGTGTAATCTTCGAAACAAAGAAAGGGAACAAAAGGGAGAGCAGGAAAAAAAAAAAAAAAAAGAAACTAGCCTTTTGAGACTAGAAAGTGCTTTTTATTATTTTTATTTTTTTTCCTTTTTTTTTTTTAGCTCCTTTAGGGAGCTTTCTCAGAAGTGACCCTCATGGTCTCTCTCTTACTTGTGCATGACGGCGTGTTGCAACTGGGAACTGGATGAAAGCATATGGCTGTGCAGCATTAGACTGAGGAGGTTGCACCTTCAGCAGTTAACCAAAAAAAAAAAAAAAACTTTCAGAGAGCCAAGGGCTTGGAACATAGCCTCTGGATGGTCTCCTTGTATTATTCTGAAGCATGTTACAGAGGCATGAAATGATAACGCTCTGAGAGTATAAAGGAAGAAGAAAGAAAAAAGAACAGCATGTCCCCATCAGAGTAATGATACCATCGTTTTCCACTTTGTCGTTCTCCGATTTTCTAAACGTATCCTGTTTGCTTTAGGCAGCTTTCAGGTCGTTGATCTCGGTAATTTATTTTGAAAATCATTAGTCTCTAAGACTGCAGCACTACAGATGGTCGGATTAGCGTTTTCATTTAGGAGTCTCTGAGCCATATCTGCTGATTTGTAATATAGCAAAAAAAAAAAAAAAAAAGATCGCGGGCAGCGATCCAACAATGCCTTGACAATCCAAACTCTACACTCTTAACTCTGTTAAGATGGTATTATTAAGAAATTAGCATGTTGCACAATAATAAGACATGGAATGAATTTTAAAATAAAAGGCCAAAACAGGCCTGGCTCTACTCAATCGGGTTTTTACGGAACTTTTTTCTTGAAGCCCATTCTTCAGCGGCTGCCTGTCTTTTGTTCACTGGCTCTGTAACTCGTCGTCTTCACCCCCGATGACATTTTTCGCGATCGTTTTGAATTCTTGGAAGTCTGTTCACGTTAGAGGAGTTCTGTGACATGAGCCTCAAATTACTTGAAGTTTAAATGAGAATTCCTGGAATGGTTGCTCAGCTGTCATCTAAATGGCCATGCAATTTTAATACTGCATGTCTTGTCCCAGTTGGGGTTTTGATGCTTCACAAAAGTGAGGTATTCGGGGCTTTCGCTGCCCTTGAAGAATGTTGAAAGACGTGCAGGCAATCAGACGAGTAAGAATTGACTCTCGTACTACAGTGCTAGCATTTTTGGAGAGACCTTTAACCAAATCTCTTAGTTAGAATGAACAAATAATGTGGTTTAAACCTTTTTGGGGGGAAGAGGGGAGGGGGGCAGAACTTGCCAGAAAGGTTCACATGGCGTCTGGTTAACAATACTGAGATTCAGATTCAGTTTTGTGAGTCAGTCAGATACACAGTGTTCAGATATTAATCCTTATTAACTACATGGATTAAATTAGGAAACTAGTTTGTTCATATTTATAAATATAATATAAATATAAATATAACAAAACAAAACAAAAAAACCTCAGTCTTGTGCACATCTGTAGTTGAGACCAATTCTCAGTCCCTCCAGGATTCCACGATTTTGCGATCTCATAAATGAAATCAAAATCAAATCCCCAGAAGCCGGAGGAGCTTGCAATTTTTAAAAATCATCGCAGTTTCTGCAGATTTGGGCAAGGACGTGTCTTTGAGTCACGTGTGTCGAACGTGTACAGCTAAAAGGTCTCATTTACCAACAAACATCATTGGGAAAGATGGGCAAAGCAATTTCCTGCAATTGCAATTTTACCAATTGGAGTAGTTTTTTTTTTTTTTTTTTTTTGGGGGGGGGGGGGGGGGGGGACTCCACGGATTACATCGGAAGTTTAGAAAGAAAAAAAAAAGACAGCAGCTAAATCGAGCATTTTTGACTGCAACCATCACAAATAAACTGTGTCAAATCCTGTACGAACTGAATTCTGAACTCGAGTGATGTAGCTTAGGTTGAGGAACTGTCAGAGTTGATATTTGACATGGTATCAGTGCTGACATTTCCACCTCTGGGTATTTCCCAGTGAAAACGCAGGGGGGAGGGGCTTCCCAGTTCCCTGATGTACTGTTGTATTCTGACATAAACTTCAGATTTATTAATTAGATATTAATTAGATATTTAAAAATTAGATATTATTTGGGGCACTAAACTGAACAGATACAACCCTGCTGTATATGAGCGTTAGTATACACCAGCTAGTGAGTAACAGCATGGTCTAAGCCATACAATGTCCGAGTCTACGATCATATGAAATATACTTGTTGGAACAGTTCTCGGTAGTAGACTCGGACATTTACGCATACTATGGTGCTCGTAGAAGAATACAGGTATTGTATACATCAGATTCAGAAGGGCAAGATTAAATCCTAGATTGATTAATATGCAGAAATATACAGTATCTTTCTCCTATAAGAAAAGCCGGACGTATGAATATGATCCCGGCTGCCTGGCAAAGCGCTAGAGAATGCATTAATAAGCATATATTGTAGCATATTACATTAGTATGCAGGCCTACCGGTTGTCCTGAGTTCAGCAGCAGAGCCCTTAAACTCAGTAGCCCCATGTGTGAAACGCATTAACTTCCCTTTAATTGCAGAACCTTGCCACCCTTGTGATTAACGCATGCTGAGCAGGTGGAGCTCTGCAGTCTAAGACGACCTCATCTTCATATGAAGAATTCGCTTTGCTTTGGCGTCTCTAGTGTAGATCACGGATATTTATTTTCTCATTTACAAAACATGAGTGCAGCCCCACGATCCATATACCTGTATCTAGTTTTCGAGTCTCCGCAAGCACGCCGATGATTAGCTTGCAGCAGGGAATCGTTCAGACGTGCAATCAGAATGCATTATGCAACAGTATTTACTTTTGGACCCTGATATAATTAGCAAACAGAGTACAAGCGAAGATCCATAAGACATGACTTCTCTAATCAGAGAATAGTTTCATTTACATAGTGGGGATTTGTAGTGGAATTATTCGTTCTCACCAGCGCGGACGTATGGCGAGAAGCCATAAATGAGGTGCCGGAGTGGTTCGCGTGAACTTTGGCACGTTGCAGAGCTAATGTTTTCTCTCTGTGCTGGTAGACAGTGAAGTCGAACAGGATTTTGACAAATGAAATCGCGTTTATGGCTTGGTGGCAATTCATTCGCAATATGTGGCAGCATAAAGACCGGACAGTACAGTATGCATCATCCCAGATGTCGCTCTTACAGGCGTGTAATTCAGCCCTTTTCCTCCTCCTGCAGTAAGTGAAATACAAGCTCAGTGGTGTTCAGGTGAGGTGACTGATGGCCCATTCAAGAACATTGCACTTTGATTTTTTTATTAGGTGAAAAACTCTAAAGCAGTGTTTTTCCAGTCACTTCCTTCCTGCAAGCTGAAGTGCTGTCCATTTCATTTTAAAGCTATTTTGTTGGTTCAAATGTTTCCATAACTTTACTACGTTTGTTTGTATTCGGCTTTCATTCCCTGTAATGTTTCTAATCCCTGCTGTTTACTTATTACAGTTAATTATGGCTATTCATATTTTACTCGGTTGGCGGTTCTACAGTACTATGTACACTTATTTATTTCCTGATGCCCTTATTATTATTATTATTATTATTATTATTATTATTATTCATTATGAAAGTATTAGAACGTAAATGAATACATCTTTATTTGAGGACCATATAGTAAAGTTACTGATGTGCCTGTGCATCATCACCGAGCTCATTGTATGATTTAGATGAGCAGGGTTCCTGTCGAACCCCCTCCAACAACAAAAAGAAAAACAACAACAAGCAAACAAACAAATAAAAAATTTTTTTAAAACACTTGCACTCATTTTCTCTCCATTATTTTAGTGCAGTTTCATGCGTATATCTGGCCCATAAGACTTTAAGCTTTGTTTGTACCGTGACCTTGCATGCACTCGTACGGATAATTTCCTCTCTTTGTTGCTAGTCCGTAACACGTCCGTGCTTCAAATAGTCGCCGGATAGTTGCCTAGACTCAGCTGTTAATTTTCTTGTCGCTCTCTTTTGCATTATATAGCGACATTAAGCACATAGCTGGTCAAGAAACCAGCAAGAAGCCAACGAACTGTCCAGGTTACTTATTATCTCATAAAACAAGCGTGCCGTTTTCTATAAAAGACTTGTGATTTAAATGCACTTTGCGGTTATATAGAAGTACATTTTCAGCGATTAAAGTTGCACTTTCACTTTGTAGTCTGGACAAGTCCGACGTGCCAGCATACCGAGCCAAAACAACACAAATTGTGTCACTCTGCACTTACTGAAGCCTTTCTCTTTTGTTTAGGAAAGTCTAAATGGAAAATACAAGCCTCATTTAGATTTCACGACCGCCGCGCGCCTGCTGAGAAGAGTGAACGCTCTTGCTTGGCCCCTTGGTAGTCTACATTTAGCACAATATATCAGGAAGCGCCGTGCGCCAATAACTAGCTTATCTCCAGTTACATATTTGTTTTCTGCCTCGTGGCACCAACTGGTTTGCTGACACTGCCTTGGATGGACATGCTTTGAACTGTGGTCTGCTTTCTACACATGTATTCCCTAAGCCCCCCGAGCAGTCGATTCATTGATCCTTTTTCTTTTATTTTTATCCTCGTCTAAAATTCTATAAATCCCCAAAGTAAGGCACATGCTTGGCATTTGGAAAGAAAGGATGGCTGGCCACTATGGCGGCTTAGTTGATTATTGCCTGGTGTGGTGGCCAGTGCACGTCGGTGCACTGTGAACATATTGAAGTCCCAAACTTATTGGAAAACAGCCTCACTCGAAGAAACGGCGTAAAGGTATAAGAAGGTGACAGAATGTCCAAGTAATAGCAGTATGTATTTCCAGGACAGGAAGCTGGAGTAACAAGGAACGGTTGGTCATGATATTAGATGTGAGGCGGAAATCGAATGTATCCTCATGTATAATCACTGCTGATGGCACGTTACAGACGTGTAACGAGAAATATCAGCCCGGAATCTCTTCTTCATACAGTCCTGTGTTTTCGCTTTTGACCATCTGAGGTGCTGTCGTGCACGATTCTGCGAAAGTCCGAAAAAATCCGCCTTAACGTGTAAAGAATAAATAAAATGATGCCAGAAACGAAACCTATTTTTATCTTTGAAAGACAAGGTGGATTAGTCCCGCTAGTCCATTTACACCAGTCTCCCTGGTTCGTGTGTGTGTGTGTGTGTGTGTGTGTGTGTTAAAAATCATCTTACTTTAAAGCACAGCCTTCTTCAATCCAGTGTGTTCCTCATTCTGTGAGCAGTGAAGGTGGAAATTATTATCAGCACAGCCTGATGAACAGAATTAAAAGAACTATTGTGCTAATTTGTTCTTGAACATTGGCCATACGTTATGGGAGTACCTCTGGAAAAATAGCTGCCATTGTTATTCATATCGCCTCATGCGGATAAGGCTATGTTTTCCATAACGCACCAGTGTGAGATAGATAGATGGATGGATAGATAGATAGATAGATAGATAGATAGATAGATAGATAATAAGCTGCCAAATTAGATACAATGTTGATTTGTTGCTTCACTGAAGAAGGGATTGAAATTTGAACAGCGCCTTCAACGTCACGCACCGATTGGGCCGCACCACTTCTAAATTGCCCTTGCTGGCACCCACACCGAGTGGTTGACATTGATGTTTTAAAAAGAAGAAGGAAGACCTTTCATTTTATTAGGAGTAAAAAATCTGTGTGTTTACAGAAATATTGTCCGTGTAGGAACGTGTCCTGTAGGAATCGCTTTTGTTTTCGTGGTGCAAACACAAGTTATGGGCTAATTAACCAATATGAAGCTCAAGTTCAAGTGCTTTTATTGTCATTTCAACCATATACAGCTTGGACAGTACACAGTGAAATGAAACAACGTTCCTCTAGGACCATGGTGCTACATGAGACGACACAGAAATAAATAAGATCTACAAACCTTCTACATAAAGTGCACGTGCAGACGTGTGCTCAAAATACAGGACCATACAACACTACTAAAACTGGACAATAGGTACAGTAAGTGACAGTGTAGCGCCGAACAGTACACAGTTCTAGTGTGGAAGTGTCTGATATAACAGGTAGTGCAGAAGATAGGTGCCAAGGAGTAACAAAATCCTTTAAAAATGGTATAAATGTAAACATAACATGCTATGACTGAGTATTCAGATCAGCAGATTTGCTTATACCAAATATGGACATAGCAGTTATTGTGGTAGCAGCCAGGTAAAGTAAACTTCTACAGTGCAAATGTTTGGGGGTCAGTGGTATTTTGGAGATGCACTTCAGGCCACGACGGAGCACTAATTTCAAAAGTGAGACAATTGTGCTCCAACTTTTAATTACATAAAAAAAAAAAAAAAAAAAACCTTCTCAACGTTGGTGCTCTTCATGTGTACTAGCAGTCATTGTATAAAGCTTAAAAACAGCTCAAATGAGCCAAGCTTTAGTAGCCCACAGTTTACATGACTAACCTCGACGCACCTCCAGAAATAATCAGTAGCAATTATAGACCTAATATAAAATAAAATAAAATATGCAAATCACACTGGATTCCTGTTAGAGTGCACAATGCAGAGAATACTAGGCAGCTTTCTTATTCAAGGATTAAAATTGATCTCAACCAGTCTCTCTCTCTCTCTCTCTCTCTCTCTCTCTCTCTCTCTCTCTCTCTCTCTCTCTCTATATATATATATATATATATATATATATATATATATATATATATATATATATATATAAATAAACACATCACATTTCATTGTTATACTTCAAGGAGGGAACGATAGCACATGGCTTCGTTATATTTAGCAAACAATGCTGTTATGAATCACTCTTGGTGCGTCTTATTCAGCTCCCTAGCTCCCTAGGTGGTGAATCAGTATATTGTGTACACGAGTTCAGGCTCTGGTAAGGACCCTGGCTCACTGATGACTCAGTTTCTGGCGAGATGACCACGTACTCGCGTTATAAAACGTCACAGTTGGCGTTTATCGACAGCAGGCATGGCCAGTATCTTTCAGATATAATTTATTCTTATGTTGTTTAATGTACATTATGAAAAATACTTTGATTGTTCTGCTACATATCCTTGCAGCATTTCAGCTGAATATTAATTATAAATTTTAACTAGAGCGATGTCTTTTGTGCTTACGTTGAAATATAAAGCTTTTCCAAGCGTCTGTTTAATTATATTTTATTATATTGATGTTTCGTGATATTAATCCATGTATCACAGAGAGCTACCTTTTATTGCCTTAATTTGTGAAGTAACTGTTTGGTTCTGGTTCTTGAAGTTGGCTGAGAGTTCGTCCGCCATTTTTATTATTATTATTATTATTATTATTTTTTAGAGCCTGAGAGGCTTCAGAAAATATAATGTCATTTCCAGTTTTTAGTGCGCGAACATTCCAGTGCACTGGAAGGATTTTTGTGATTGAGACGGGCCTTAAAATGGCCGACTCACTGATCAGTGCCCTGACTACTGAACTAGGGAGCTGATTGAGATGCACCCTACGTGCAAGGGTGTATAAGCGAATGCACTCTGCGCTCACCGTGTCTAATAAGTGGTCCGGGCTTGTGCGACACACTGCAGCTTAGCTAAGTCAGGAGAGCAGTCGAGAACATGTATATCATCTCGGCTGTTTCATCCGATATCGACACCGAGTCGTCTGCACCCTGCGATCTATCGACTCGGCACGGGTGGGCGGAACCGGATCAGGTCCTCCTTCACTCCACGGACTTTTTGTTCTGCAGCAGTGGGTACTTGAGCAAATGGTTGGGTTTTCCGGTTTACTCACGTTCATGTATTGAATTTCCCATAATATTTTTTCACAAGCATAAAGCCCAACAAATTGTAGCCCATGCATTTTATTTAGTAAATATAACCGGCAAGTATCTGTAAATGTAATAAACATGCTGCACATGTTCGTATAAAGTTGGTTAATCCATTGTTATCCGTGCTCTGTGGCAGTTTAAATGTTTTAACTGGCAACCGAGTCTGCATGTTACAGTAGGCTACAGACTGAAGTATCACCCATGTGCTGTTTACTGTAGATTATACACCGTGAAATATAAAACTGTTGTGTCCTGTAGTGTATGTCTAGCTAGAAATCACAAACAAGAATACATACTGCCAGCGTTGGCGTAAAGGCCACTTGGATTGCAGCATGTTGGGTGAAGTATAGCCGTGGTGTGGTGTAAAATGTGCTCCAGATTGAATGAAGGCTAATTAAATTATGATGATAATCTGAAGTATTAATAGTTAAAAGTCCCCTGTGACCTCACGGTGTCTCCGGCGACTCGACGTTGGGCGTGGCCGTGACCCCAAGGTTGGAAACCCGTGGTGTACATTTGTGTTTGTGTGACTTAAACTTTTTTTTAGTCAATATGACAGATTTTCCATGCAGTAGACACACCAATGATTTATTTAATTGTTTTATTATTATTTTTTTCTGTACTAGTTGCACAGGAACACATGCACACACACACACACACGTACACACACACAAAACAAAAGGTAAAGATAGATGGGTTTCGTTTTTGACAGGAAGCTGGCCAGTGGAGACCAGGGGGAATATGTTTATTTTTAGTTCCCTTTGCAGAGTGTGTGTCTTGGGAGCAAAGGGCACTGAGCTGTGGATGATTTCCTCCGTCAGCGCCATCTCCGTTTGCTTGGTATTCTGACGACCGTCTACCTCCGTCGCCCTCCATGCCCAGACAGCACCTTTGGAGATTTTACTTTCGTACACAGCTGGTGCCCCGACGAAAATTTTTCAGAAGCCAGTGTCGTCCTAGAAGAGTGATTAATGATTCGCAGGAAGTGTTTTGTGACCGTGTGTGTGTGTGTGTGCAATAATAGAAAGAGGAATGAGACGGTGTTACCTTGATTTTTTTTTTTATTATTTATTTATTTTTTTACTAAAAATGTTTTGGATTGGATAGGACTTCATAAATCGTACCTGACAGTCTTTCTATGAGTAATAATCGATTTATTTCGATTACAATGTTATGTCTACGATGCCGATCGACCTGAAAAACGGTCCCGAGATAGATTAATCGTCATAGCTCAGCAGCCAGTAAAGACCTATACACCGATAATCCTGGAAAACCACCCTGCTGTACTCTTAGCGCTCCACCCTATGTGTGACCTTTTGCATCCTTCAGGAGTTTTGTTTGTGGTCCGTTAGTTCCCCGGCGTTCTGGGATGCTAATGCTAAGCAGCTTCTTAGAGGCACTGGGCTGCTAATCGTACATTCTCGGGGCATTTCCCAAACCTCATAAGCACTCAGTAAGGTTTACTAGTAGATGACGGGTCTGCTGCAGAGCTGCGGGGGGAAAACACCAGAGCTCAGAGCCTCGGCAACCCCTGGCACAAATAGCACATGTCAACAGCGTGATTTCAAATCTGCACTTAATTAAGCAGGACAAACTGCAGAAAGCGTTCGCAGGAAAGCCAGAACCTCTGGTGACTTTTCAGATTAGTTTTAAAATGCAACTGTGGCGCAGGGACTTGCAGCGTGAAGAATCAAGCACTTTGCATAAGTCTGTCTTTCTGCGCTCTTCCTGATCACTGTACCGAGCGGTTTCATTTGAGGTATGAATCTTTAAAGCACGGGAGGATTTTATTTATTAATTTTTTTTGTTCTGTTTATTTTTGTTCCAGGGGGACGATGAAAGATTTAGGAACAGTTAAATAAATTAAATCGCAGATAATCTGGTCATCAGTTCTATAAACGAATCTCTAATAAGACTAATAATAATTAATCATTTTAATTATATCGTGCTTTCTACAGTATATATGAGGCCGTCCGGGGGGTGGGTTTGGGGGAAGGAGCGGGGATATACTTTGTCATGTCTACTTTAAGAAATTTTAAATTGTACCAAAAACAGCACGGAAATGATTTTCGTCTGTACAGACGACATTGGGCAAAGATCTAAATGTTTAAATTGGCAAAAAAAAAAAATCTATAAATTGGCCAACAGAAAACAAGTGAGGGAATTAATCAGCAGTTATTTCCCCATTAATGGGCCTCATTTATTAATTTTTTTGTAATGTGTAATTGTTTGAATGGACTGAATTTGTTTGTATGCGTACGATGATCATCCATAACATCCAAAGCACATACTCGATACACTTCTGCTTGTAGTGGCGGTCATAAAACCCCAGAAATATACGAACAGGGCGAAGGCTGAAAAGGAAGTTATTTTGACTCACTGTGTCAATAAAAATATTTAATAATGTACAGGGTGTCCCAAAAGTCTCCATACATACATAGGGGACTATGTTTACCAGCACCACGTTGGTTGTGGATGTTCATGGACGTCCAACTCTTGGTTGGTCTGCAACACTTCCAGTCTTTTTGAAAGTTCATCACAACCTTGCGACAGCTTTCAATACGTTCTTCTTTTGTCAAAGGCGTTCTTAAAGGCTATCTGGAGGAGAAGTCTAGTTAAGGCTCTGGGTTACTGATCGGAAGGTCAGGGGTTCAAGCCCCAGCGCTGCAAAGCTGCCACTGTTATGCCCTTGAGCAAGGCCCTTAACCCTCTCTGCTCCTGGGGAGCTGTATCATTGCTGACCCTGCGCTCTGGCCCCAACTTCCAAACATGCTGGGGTATGTGAAGGAAAGAATTTCACTATGCATATGTATACGTGATCAATAAAGACTGAAATTTCTTGTGTAAATGCTCGTATGAACGATGCCCAATGTTACAGAACAGAGATCAGTCGTGTGAAGAGATGACGAGGAGGCTGGTGTTTGGAGTGACTTTTACCTCGGGTGATGAGACCGAGACTGATGTGGATGAAGCCGCTAATCAAAGTGAGAACTCATTTCCCAACAGTTCTGTAAAAAATTGGCCGTAATGTTGTTAATCCATAAGCAGATTAGAAATGATATCAAAGTAATTGTAGCTGAGGTGTCTTTCAATGGAACTGGAACCAAATCTTTAAATGCAATTTTCCCCATTTATACCTTTGGGAGAGTTTAAAATGCTAGACTTTTATTGTGATTGAGACACATGCAAAAGAGGAACGTATTTGAGTTCAGGAGAAGTTGTAGTTTGAGAACTATATTAAGTAGAAAATGTCCAAATCTGACCATGTGAAGAGTCTCCGCATGGTGTTTAACATGCATTTAACGCAAAATTAACGTCAGTCACTGTGAAAAGAAAGGAACGAACGAACGGATGGATGCGTAGACGAAACAAAATGGCTACTTAGAAATCATGTAGAGATTTTCATGATGTCAAAGTAACACAAACACACAAGCATACGTCCCTAACACAATAATTAGGATACGACGATAGCAGGAAGGTTATTTAAAATTGATAAATGATAATTACTGCTGACATAAATATGTAAATGAAATAATTACCCACTCAGGTAAACACTTACATGTTTAGCTTACCAGTCAGTTGCAGGATGTGTCAATCTAAACGATTCGGTATACTGTAAATACACCGCAGGTTACTTCTCACAGCGCTTCCTGCATCACATTCACATAATCTTCCACTGATGAACACCAGGACTTTGAAACCGTGCTCATTATTGTTACACAATTTGAAATAGAGATGCGTCAATACCTATTATTCCCCCCCCCCCAGACCGAGTACAAGTAAATGTGTTTTTGATATTCAATCAGTACGTTTACACGGACAACAATAATCCAATATTAACCGGATTAAGACGATACTCTGATTAAGAAACTAGCACGTAAACAACAATTTTTTATGACCTTAATCCGACTAAAGTCATACTCGAAGTAAACACAAATGGAATTAAGACGTGGAGTATTCCTGTTTTAGTCGCATTATCGACGTGTATTACAGACATGTACACACCTCAATCACACTATTAACGTCATGTGAGAGTTTTCACCACGTTTTGCGACAGGACACGTACACACACAGCAGCGCTCAACCGTTTGACGGCAAACGAGAGCACGGCCACGTCCGAAACCACGAACTTACCTAATACAGTATATAGTAGGTGAAATACATGCATCTCGGCTACTATATAGTAGGTGTAATACACATATTTCGGCTAATATATAGCAGGTAAGTACGCGGTTTGAGACGCAGCCCACGGCTTCAAGCAGTCATCTATTAGCACGTATGGCATGACAAATAATTAGCTGCACTTGAAGCTTTCGTAAAATTAAAAATAAAAACACCCAGAACTGTATACGGTACCATAATGAAGACCAGCTGTATGTCGATACGTGAAATTCTGGAGGGAACGTTGGACGGCGTGACGTGGGGACGTAATGATGTGTGTTGTTAATCGCTCTATTTTCTATAACATGTCAAACGAGAACCTGAAAGGAGTATTCTAAAAGCAACTCATGTAAACACCTTAATCAGAATACTGTCTTATTCAGAATAAGGTCAATAATTAGATTACTGCTGTCCGTGTAAACGTATTCATTGATACCAATACTGATACCGAAATGAACACTTGGTATTAAGCGTCATTTTGAGAGTCAGACCGCAGCAAATATGCCCACCTAATTGAGCACGGTTTCAGACTGATAACTAATCCCAGTATCAATACTGATGCATACCAATTTCAAGAGAGCAAATCTGTCTAGACGTTTCATTTCTACCAAATCAGAAATATGGCACTACCCTGAGAGCCATAGAGGCTTCGAAAGGTTGTTTCCTGCAAAATGCTGTGTGTAGTTGCTGAAACGTAAACACTCAGCTAGAATTTGTAGGTCTCCTGAACAATAATTTCAGAAAGCCCAGGATTTGACACAAATCTGACACGCTGACCTTAAAGCATAAAATGATGGTGCTTGCTTTCACATGCGGCAAGGTGAGGTGACATGTTTTGTTAGATGTAGGGTTTCTACAACTGTCCAACTCCAGCAGCCCTGATAACACAACTTGGAAATCTTTTTGAAGGAGCCGTTGAAGGAATAAAAGGAAATTGTGTCCTAAGCTGTCGTTTTTAATTCACTGAACCGTGCAGCATACAGCAACAAGGCACAAACTTTAAGTCGGTCATGTTCCCAGCGATGTTCGTACAGAACGTGTGGCTTTTTATCCAGCGGAATAACAACGCTTACTTTCGTGGTATACAAACATGTTTTTATGGCCTATAATAACGTTCTTTTACAATCTTGTTTAGCAGTAGATAACGAATTATTCCATTTTAATTCATGTGATCAATCCTTTTTAATTGTATAATCAGAGCAACAACTCAACTAGACTAAATTTACAAATCCTCAAACAAAGGAAGAAAATAAAAACACCTAATACATAAGCAAACTATCAGAAATTAAACCTGAAACAACGCTAAAGAAAACAGCTTACCAGAACCAGAAAAGGAGGGTTCTTCCGGGGCTCTGAGGTTTAATCGAACCAGAATCAGAACCGTGCTTTATTGTCCGAGTACACAGGTTTTGGACTCGGTTGTTGAGTCTTGTTTTTGCTTTGCTTCTGAACAGTACATATTACAATAAGATAACGAGGACAATGACATGCACGGCACTGGTAATGTAGCACACATTGGCTATGAACTGACTATGAACTATTGCGAAAAAGAAGGATATTACACCGAGGAGAATTTTCCTTAGATCAATATTGCACACGGCCGTCGTTGCATCTTGAAGATAAAACACACTGCTGTCAGTGACGGTCATCGTGTTTGTGAATTTCAGAAGTCTGACTGCATGTAGAAACGTGCCTCGTGGTTTTGACGCACATTGATCCAAGTTCAAAACGCCTGGGTGTGATTGTTTTTTTTTTTTTTTCATTTATTTGTTTATTTAAAAACATTTTTTGCTTGGCTTCCTGACCCTGGAGGAGAAACGGTCTGTAGAGGGGAGGGCTGAGTTTTTCAGCTAACCTTGTTGCTAATAGCATGCCAATCAAGCTTTAATTACTGAACATAGGCCTCGTATAAATAAGGGATTGGAAAACTAGCTTTTTGTTTCAAGACCTCCAATGATTAGAATAGATTAGGTTTGTGTTTAGGCAGATTATATGAAATCGATTTAAAAAAACAAACAACAATCTGTTCTGTGATGAATGCGAGATGCACTGCTGTTATTGATCAGCGTTTTACAGGCTGTATGTTTCTGGAAGCACAAGTGTATTTTGCTGATACAGTACCAGAATACTGCTAATTTGGTTGGGCACATCGGCCCGATTGTGTGTGTGAGTTGGCGTGGCTGAGGTCCAAGGGAATTTTATTTTTATTGGAACGAACTTTGGTGCAGAGTAATTAATTGTTCTTTTAATTAATTAAGTTTTTTTTTTTTTTTTAAAGCTGAAGTAACAAATTTTTTTTTAAAAATTGACAAAAATCATGTACGTAAAAAATGAGTGTTCAAAACTGTCTCCTGACCTCACTCAGATTCGCAACGGTAAGCTTATAGTAAGGATTTATAATTTGAGCTGTCGGGTCGGATTTCGCAGGAAACGTGAGTCTGGCGTCATTCGCCTTCGCTTGGTTACATCACTTTCGCAAACAGAACTCGTACTGTATCGCGTGTATGGGGGCTGAGGATGGTGGAGTGTTTGTAGCTTGCTTTTATAAGAGTTGCTTAGAATTGAAACTTGTCATCTAGATGGCTGCTTAATCTGGATCGTTCTAAACACAATCAATCATCGCTGACATCTGGGGAATCAGTTGTTGTCAAAACCAAGAGACCTCGAACGGCGAAGAGCCTGCAGTCAAAAAGGGAAAGCGACATGGCCGGTGCTAAACCGAGAATATATAAATATCGGCATGGCTTTTGAATCGTGGCGACAACTCGACTTTTTTATATGCTGAACAGGTCAGACATTTCAGTGGCTCAATAGGTAGCTAGCTAACTTTAGCGCACTTGTTCGTTTGATTCAGCTAGCTATCGAGTTTCCTATGATATTGTTTTTTTGCACTATGGTCAGTGTGGTAAACTGCACTTATTTTCTGCTAGCTATGAGCGAGAGCAACTCCCCTTCACTCTAAGAAACCATATCTGCCACCACCTCCGTTGTATTAGAATAGGAGTACCTCAAAGCATAAATCATCATCCGCGCAGAGGAGCAGTGCTGAAGCACAACCCCGTTTAAAAAAATAATAATAATAATGCAGTTTTATGTTTCAAACAGAGATGGCGATAGAGAGGCAGAAGTTCAGTACTGCAGCTTTAAATTAAAAGATCTATCCATACAAGAACTACGCACGCTTTTCATGGCAGAAAATGTACCGACATTTTTGAGTACCATCATCTCCGTCTTGAGGAACACTTACGTAACGACGTCTCCTTAGTCATTATATTCTCAAGGCTGAAGTTCTTTATATTCACAATCATTTTTTTGATTGGGATTTGCTGTTCCACCTTAAAAGGTCCATTAGTTACGTTCCTGTGCGTGTAAAGTGCACTAATATCACGCACTTTTATTTTGTAAACACGCAGAATACGAGGGAAAAATCTGCTTAATATCTCTTGCCATTATCGCGCTCTTCATTTGACGTATGACGTATTCATATCATGTATGAGGTACTTTCAAAAAGCTCAATAAGTAGAGATTTTAATAAATGATTTTTAATAAACACATGCATTTAGTTTAAAAAAATATATAAAATAGAACTACCCTGCACATAAAAAGTAACAAGTCAAATAAATCAAAAAGCTCAGTGCCTTCGTATTGTATGATCTACGCCATAGTTTTCTTTCTTCTTCTTTGCTCGACTACTCAGGAGCCTGTGGTCGAGTGTATAAAACGTATCCCCACGTGTGCTCACTTGCTTTTTAAATGCCATACTACGCCAATGCAGGTGAAGCAGAGTGAAAGGTGGCGTGACCTCAGGATCCACCAGCAATCAGGATACAAGCAGCATTCCCAGTCAAATCTGCACTTCGCTCAAGTTCAGATCACTTTTCCTGAGGCGCTCTCGCTTTCTCTTTCTTTCTTACGTGACCTTCCTCTGATGCCTTATATTTAGAGCAGCTCTCAAAAGATCAGCCCAAGATCTAGTAATCTTTCAACTGACATCATTAATCCTGCAAACATTTTAAATTAAAGTGTGTGTGCGTGTGTGTGGGGGTGGGGTGGGGGGTGTAGGGTAAGTAAGTTTATACGATAGCATTTTTGAATTGCAAGAGCATTAGGGTTTCTTTGTGGTTTCTTTGTAATGTCAAGATATATATATATATATATATATATATATATATATATATATATATATATATATATATATATATATATATATATGTGTGTGTGTGTGTGTGTTTGTGTCTATATATATATATATATATATATATATATATATATATATATATTTATATATATATATAATTTAAATAATAATATATTAAAATAAGACATATATTTGTCTTATTGATGTTGAGAGAGAAAAAATACAGAGATATAGCCAGTTCGTTCAGGATTTCACACCGATTCTTTTTGTGATTGTTGCGACCTAAAAGGCTTGATTTTGCTGCAGCTTTTTACTAAATTTGTGATGCAACTTGTGGAGTTTTTTGTTTTTTGAGGAAAACCACTTGAATTGGCAAAATCACAATTGCATGAGATTGTTTCGCACGACCCTTCACAGTGATGTTTGTTGGTAAATGAGACCCTTTAGCTGTACTCATGTTCTCTGATGCATGTGAATCGAAGAGGGCTTTGGCTGAATGCACGTTGTAATGACGTCGGGACGCATCTTGGCTCAAACCTGCGGTAATTCTGAAAAATTACCGCTTGATTCTGCGTGAATTTCTGCGATCGTGAAACGGTGAAATACTGGATGGACCGGATAGCATTTCTATTCGTATCATGTTGGGAAACTTGGTCTTTGTCCCACAAGCAGGGTTGCCAAATTCTGCATATAATGTCTGCAGTGGGTTGGAGAAATCAGAAATGCGCGTGAACCACTGTTAATGATAAGTCTTTATTGATCGATTCTTTTCAAAGGGTCAGCCATGATACAGTGCCCCTGGAGCAGAGAGGGTCAGTAATCCAGAGCCTTAACCGCTAAACCACCACTCCCCCTTGGAAACTTATTTTCCATTTTTCACATGGGAAAACATGTCTACCTTTTCCCATACCTTGATACTAACCATGGGAATAGTCGTGTTGGGCGGTTTATGAGTTGTAATTGAAGTGGGGAATTTTGCCAAAACCTTTCCATGAGCTTTAAATCCATGCCTCTCAAGCACCAAATGAAAATAAAAAGCCCCCCATTCCGTGGGATCCCAGTACTAATGCACACATCTATTCTGAAGGTTTCTGGCAAGCTTTAAAAAAAAAATGGAGGGAGAGCGTATTTGTGTGTGTGTGTGTGTGTACTACTGTACATATCTTCTGAGTGATTGTCTGACTCACAGTATATGAGAGCAGTAGCTGGCCTGGTCTGGCATCGCTCTATTATTTACTTAAATCAGTTAAATCAGTTTTTTTTTTCCTTCCTCGCGCTCACTCTCGTTCACGAGTCTTCTCACATCATTTTAACCATGCCCAAAGCACACAGGGATGAGCTACTCATTTTCTGAAAGCTTCCTATTTTTACCCGTCCACGTCCCAGTGTTTTACCCGTGCTTCGCATTTGTTCTGTTGTACCTGCTACGGTGCCGTCGAGTCAGTTCTGAGCATTTTAAATTCGATATCTGTGCAGTCATGATCTGCCTAGGAAGACGCGTGGTTGATGTGGTGATGCTGTTATTTCAAGAAATTACATTCCGATATGATTTTGTGAGTACAGTGCAGGTGTCATAAATAATTCTAAAGTATTGAACGGCATGTTTTTTGGGGATTTTTTAAGGCGATTTCATACAGAGAAATGATGAACAACAAAAATAAGTTTAAGTCTAGAATTCGTAAGGACTCTTTGGTTTGACCCTCTGGTAGAACCCTTAATGGATCTATGTAGAACCCTACGTATAGGTCATTATCTTATTTTATTGAATTATTCTGCATCAAAATTTCTTTAACTGTTTATTTATAATTGTTTCGTTTTTGAAAGGATTTCAATAATTTAAAAAAAGCTTAATAATAGGCTTCAGAATTCATATATATGTATCTTGTACTCTCTATGTCTAATGAATTTTGTATATATGTACATATATGTAATTTGTATTCACTGTATTTTTCACAGCATATACATACAAATTAGGCGTGTTATACAGAGTTGTTTCACTAGTGTTTGGTTCACGATACCAACTAGCTGTTGAAACTGGTTTTAACATCTTCTTCAGACTCACTGGACATACACAATCGATTCTCTATTCCATTTAGTTTCACGACCGTATGACTGCAAGTCGGTTTTCAGAGACAAGTGCCTTCTTACTTCAGTTAACACCCGTCGCTTATCTTATTTAAATCCGGAAGATTTAAAAGTGACCTCCACTAGAACATCCCTGTCCATCAGGTGTCCAAATGGAAGCGTAAACTATTTAGGGATATTCATGCACAGCGAAGTTAGACACACTGGCGAGTTCTTTACAACGTTCCGGTTGTTATGGACTCGAGGCTAAAACTCTGACCCTACTTTCAAAAGTATTTATAGAATAAAAAATTATAATGAAGAAAATCCAGAAGGCTAGTACGCAAAACCTTCGGTTTAAAGGTGACTTAAGAGGTTACTACACTACCTGTGTTAGGGAAAACTGGTTATGGTAAATGTTCTGCACTTATATAGCGCTTTTATCCAAAGTGCTTTACACTGTGTCTCATTCACCCATTCACACACACACACCCCAATGCAAGGTGCTAGCTTGCCATCGGGAGCAACGTGGGGTTCAGTGTCTTTCCCAAGGACACTTCGGTAACCGCCAACCCTACGATCAGTAGAGAACCCGCTCTACCACCTGAGCCACAGCCGCTCAGGTTAGTGGTTAGTATTAGTACTCAATAACAGTCTAGAATAGTACATAAGTGTGTGATTTGAGACACGATGATAGTTTTTTTTATCGGCATCAGATGGACAGGACGTTTGTCTTATTTGTACACTAATGCAGCTTTAAGGAACAGTGAGGGGAATAAAATATCACATTCATTTAAACATACATTGTCTAACCCTAAACATGACTCCCAATAATTTAAAAATATTAGTTAAAGGTTTCAAAATATTAGCAAACAAAATTCATGTTCAATATTTCTAATATTAATTTGTAAAATAAATGAATGAAACAGAAGAGGAGATTGAGTGTTTCTCTAGTGATCTCATATAGATCCCAGTTTATTTTGGGAACCCCTGATATACACAGTAAACGAGTGATCTCTTCCCTACCATGGAAAGGACAAATTCTCAGACCCTACTATAAGTGAACGGACGAACTACTGCAAATGCATCTTCTTATACATTGCCTCAAATGCTACATGCAGTACGTCTCCTGCTACAACTATTACAAGATGTTAAGTAGCTCAAAACTTTGAGGACAACAAATGACGTCAGATGGCATTTCAAAATCCACCCCAACGGCCCCCAAACAGATGGTAAATAGAAACTGTCCTCAGGTTACGAGACAGCTCACATCAGCAGCAGAATGCGAGCCGTCAACATGGCGGAGGAAGCGAACCGGAAAAGCATGCCAGGTGTGCGGGAACATCAAGAACGCAGCCGTGGCCTCTGCTGTGATTAAAGCGATTCTGCACTTTCCAGACGAGTTGTCGCTGCGACGTTCAAGTCGTGGAGCGCCACTGAAAACCAACGGCTTGTCTAATTTGCAGGACGATGCACGCGTAACGTTCGACTTTCGTCTCATCGCCATGGTAACTCGTAATCCGTAAACGTAAAACGGGGGGAAAAAACGACTCGTTTGATGAGATTTGAGTGATGCGCACAAGTCACATTAATCCTCATATGCCACCTATCTTTAATTTCAGACCAGCTGAGACCAGTAGGTTTAATCAACACACCCATCACAGCTGTAAATCTCCAACTGGAGTCCTGTGCACCCCTGCTGAGCGATAGGCATTTCAAGGTTAATGGCAGGAGCTTGTATTGAGGGACTTCTGCTCATTATTAGTTGCGGCACATCTGAGGTGTACAGCTGAGGAGAGATTAGCGCATCGCGGGTCGGCTGTTCCCCACTCGACCTCCCCAACTCGCAATACTTTGTTAGCTCCTTACCGGATCAGGAGCATTACCCAGCCCAACGATTTGTTTTGCCGTTTCATCCTTCATATCCCATATGCTAACAAATCGCCGCAACACAAACGGATCCTGCGGGCTCGCCGCTGTTCTCCGGAGCTCTTGCAAACAACACTTCTTCATGACCTAAAATTATTTAAGGTCCCACTGTGTGCGTCGACGGAAGGGATGGAGACTCTAGGCTCAAGGTGCAGGCATTGCCGCGGAGAATAATGGTCAATAGCTTGGCAAAGTGACAACTTTACCTTCCAGCAAACACTTGTCTTTTTGATAGGTTTTAGGGGTCAAGGACAAGAAATCATCGATCATCTGAAGGAGCCTAATGATCGTGACTAATGTTAATCAACAATGCGTGTAATGTAGGAGCAACAAGCAGCAAGAGAGATGGCCTGCTTGTGTAGTATAGAAGTATGAAGATGATTATTATAGAGACAGTATGTGTCACTGTAACGCTGTTCTAAAGCTTATTCTGAAGGTAGAAGGGACATTGTACTCTTTTAGTAACAGCAAATGATGGCTGAGATATAAGATTGTCCAATAAGCTTAAAGCTTTATAGAGCATCTCTCCTCGCTCATGTTTTTCTGGTTAATGTTTATGACCATCATGCTTAATGCGATGTTTTAGCCTAAAGGATATGCCGTGGATTTATAAAGGACAAAATCTGAGAGCACTAGCCCTTTCACTACTCCGTTTAAAAATAAATAAATAAATCAAATAAATCTAAATAAACTACGATTCCCCATCAAGTACACAATAAACATTAGTTGTTAGTTTACTTAATTGGAAGCTTAATCTGGAACTGCTTTAATTGTCTTTAATCAAAAAGCCATTCTGAAGTTATCAAATTGAGCTAATTTAACTCGAATTAAGTTGAATTATGGCTCTATATTTGATCATGTTGCTTATCTAAAGCTTCTCCTTTTCCACACAATCGGTGAGAGTGGTTTTAGATCAGATTGCATTATCTGCACGGATAATAACATCCAAGCTTGTTGCATGTAATAACAACAGCAACAATAATAATAATTAAATGATATTCTCATTTACTAATATAATATATTTTTAATAAATTTTTAATAATCATCTATTTTTTTTTCACGGTCATCTACTAATGTGCTAAAGATGTTATAGTGCACGATTCCATTCGTAGGTTATTAGGGAGTATAGATCAACTTTAGATGACTTTGGAAAAGAGTCCTTGGCAAGATTTGAATCCGTGAGAGTCGTTTATGCCCTTGACAAAAATCCGGCATAGGAAAAGATCTAGGTATAAATTTAAAAACGTGGTTCTTGCGTCATCTATTTTGCCTGTATTGTGTCAACTGGAAGCATTTTGCTTTGCACTACAGATTGCCCTGCCTTGCTAGGGGCTTCTGAATATTGAGGAGGGGTGGGGGGGGGGGGGGGGGGGGGGGGCGAGAAACTTCTGACCATGAGTATGCCTAAGTAGGTATCCGAAGCATCCAGCAGTCAGTAGCGCTCGAGTCAGGAATGAAAAAGGAAGCCCAGTGGTGATGGTGGGATATTGGGCTGCAACCCCTTTCTCTCATCAATGGGAGCTTTCACACATATCCGACCTCTCCATTCATATGCAAATGCACCGAGCTTGAGTGAAACCTAGGATGGACTTCCTGGGAGGATCAATCAGCCCTAAAGAAGCGGCTGTACGTTTCTGTCGAGATGGTGCATGTGATGAGATGCCACTTCTAACCAGAGAGAGAGAGAGAGAGAGAGGGGGAGAGAGAGAGAGAGAGAGAGGAGACTGACTCGCTTATCAGAAAAACAACTGTCAAAAGGGATTTAGCCAGATCTGGAGAAGAGGAAGCGCCATGAAAATAATCAGGTTCATGGTTGTTAGAAGCCAATGCCATTTCAATGCAAATTCATTGAGCTTTTCTTCACCTTTGATAGTGTCGTCCGTCCCCCCCCACCCCCCACCCCCCACCCCCAACGTCTCTCATCTCAGATTTGCCCTTTTACTCTATTTATTTGTCCACATTAATCATCAGGTCTATTTAAGCAGTCTACTAATGCTATGTATTTGCACATTACTGGTTTATTGCATGAAATTAGAACCCTAAATCTTTGTGCTTTTAATGTAATAATGTGAAAATCAGTTAAAGAGTCCAGGCTCTATCAAACCTCACGAGCAACAAATGTTGCTGTCCCACGCACCGATGACGCATCTAATGTCATTTAGGCGCTAACATGAGCACAAACCCATTGGTGGCAGTGAAAAGTCTTTACTCCAGAGTGTGCTGTGGACCAGAGGGTGGGTTTGTTTTCTAACTTGCTATTTCTAAGGCTTGGAGCCCCCTACAGGTAATATGTGTTAGTACACATCCAGTATGTAATGCCTGTGAGAGAGATGTGATTCCTTTATTGTTACGGTACACATGTAATAAGATTTCCAACATGTTGACTTACTTATAAGAGTCTTGTATACGATGTATATACGCTACGAATGTATACAAAAGTAAGGAAGCTCTGCAGGTAAAATAAACATCAGCTTGATGAGTTTGATAACACAAAGCAGTTCTTCCAGATTTGAGAGTATGTTTAATTTCTGCACAATGAAAATTGAATCAAAGTTTCATTTATGTGAAGTATGGATGTACCACAATGAATATATGTGTGTCTGTTAAGTGCTCCAGATGTGTCTGTCTGTATCTAAATTAATTCCAAAGTTGGTATGGGACATCGGCATGGCCTAAGCCTGCAGGGGCTTTTCTTTTTTTCTCTCTTTCTTGCCCATGCAGTTATGAATGAAGGAACGCTGTCATTGTTTTTCCTGCGAGCTTCATATCTGGTTAATGCGCAGGTTTTAAGCGTTTTCAGTCCAGCTGCATTGGCGAGCTGCGACGCCAGAAGTCCACGGCATGCGGCTCAAGCCAAATGTGACAGACACACCTGGTATCAATCAATTTAATAGCTGAGAGAGTCTTCATTGTCAAGAACATAAACACATTCACAGATGTGCCAGGATGACTGCTCTCTGTAGTCAAAATCATAAAGCCGAACAACTATCTATATTAATGCTGTAGTGCATCGAGGAGAAGATCCAGGAGAGTCTTCGTTGCAGAATCAAAACACTGGGGGGTGAAGCTGGATCTGATCCTATGCTGTGCTCACATTGGTCTGAAGTTCATAAGGTAGAGTCAGATCAGGTCCCTAGACACAGATAGTTCATGAGGCCTACACAAGAGGCCCCAATTTTAGGATTAACTTGAATTAAGGTAGCTTGAGAGCGCTGAAGCCTGACAGGACGGTATCTATGTAGGCTGCAACAATACCCCACTCATAGGAGGAGCTTGGTTCTGCAGGTCCAACTCCACCCCTGCACTTTTGAATCACTAAATCTGACTCCGCTCCTTGTTCTTTGAATCACTAAGACCGACTCCACCCCTGCACTTTTGAATCACTAAGTGCGACTCCACCCCTGCTCTTTTAGTTCTGCAGGTCCTACACCACCCCTTCACTTTTGAATCACTAAGTCCGACTTCTGCAGTCCGGATTCTGCAGTTCCTACTCAATTCCATAAACATTTGGTTCTCCAGGTCCTACTCTAGTTCCTGAAGTTTTGGTTCTGTAGATTTGACGCTTTTTGGATTGTTTTTCCGGAGAGAAACACTATACTTCAGTCATTTGAGCGTAATTGGGATAAAGTACTTATTTTAAATAGTACACTACATTATTGATTGTGGTTCAGTAATCCCACACCATATTAGTAGACTAGACTTCTTATATACAGGATGATGCTAGCTTTCGGTCAGGACTGTATCAGTGACTCCGTTCTGTATAGCGGCCCGTGCAAAATTGTGGTGTGGTCAGAAAGTGTAAGTATTTTATTTCCAAAAAATATTTTTTTAAACGAATGACTTGGAGCGAAATATTCCGAAAAGCAACCAGTAAGTGTCCAGCGTCGGTGGGAACTCCTTTAATACTGTTTAAAAAGCAACTCAGGGGAATTCCTCCAGAAATCGTTTGAGAAAATGCCAAGAATACATTTCTGGAAATTCTAGGCCAAAAGCGGGTCTACTTTGAAGATTTATTTTGGATTTATTTTGTGTTATTTATTTGTGTTATTCAAGAGTTTTGATGACTTTATTATTATTCTCAAATGTGGGGGGAATAAAAATGAGGAATGAGTGCGTCTAAACTTGTGATTGGTAGTGTATGTATTACAGTACATTATTAATCACTGCTGTAGGGCTGCAACACTTGTTTGTGCAAGGCACAAAATCATACAAGGCATTTATGTTTATCTGTTTCTCCCTGTGTGATAACTACTAGCCCATGAGATAAGCTCTTACCTGCAGTTACTTTTTCATAAATCACCTGCCCATTGGGGTTGAACGTGGTGGTATTACATGGTGACATGGGGGTATAACACTGTATAACTGGTAAACAAGTATAACAAATACATTTATTTTCAAGGATGTTTTTCCACTCCATGAAAGCTAATGGAAAAAAATAATAAATAACCCCCTATGTGGTTGAAAGTATAACATTAAAAAAAAAGTGTTTTTTTTTTGTTTTTTGTTTTTTTTCATATGTAACCTTACCAGCACACCTCAACAAGCAGCAAGGAAGCAAGCAAACAAAAAAAAAAAAAACAGGAACACATTTGCCTTAACATTCAGCAATTCAAATATATTGAATGTAGGCCCATTTTTGTCTCATATTTAGCATTGTTATATTAATAGAAAACAAGTAGTATTAATAAGCCTATTTGTTTATTCTTTCCATTCATTTCAAGCTTGAGATTGTGTTATTGCATTGGCAGATCATATGCGACGTAGTTAAAATCTCAAGAAATGGACTTAATCTTAACATTAGTGACACAGTTTGGACCCAGATATGAAACGATATGAGAGTAAGGTCTAGTTCACATGGCCTTATGCATGTCAGCTAGGACTTGACAATCACGGTTGAAGTGTGAAAGCACCTTGCGAAATATAAAGTATTCATTCTGAAGGATTCAACGGTTATGTTAGAACGCCGCCTGCTATATCCACTGAGCGAATAATGCCTAGTTGTCATTGTGGCCATTTATGCTGACTATAGCGTCTCCTCACCTTCTCAATCCTCAGCAATATATACTGGCCATACTCTAATGCACTTATGCAGCAACAAATGATTTTGATCTGACAGTGCAAATAGCTCCCTTTGAATCAGCTCCTTGTTTGCAGATTTTAAATTTGCATTAGCAGTCAGGCAGCATGAAAATTTACCACTGCATCAGTGACTAAATTTATCATAGGTTTTAGTCTGTGAAGGCTGGTAGGGCCGCACAACACAACACGCGCCCTTGTTTGAAGGTTTGATGAGTAAACTAAAAAGAAAGACGTTTTAAATTGTAACTATACACGGATATATGTGAGTACAGGAGACAACAAAATGATTTTCTTTACATCGGTTATAACGGTGCACTCTTTTAACCCTTAAAAGACTGTTATGTTGTCCATGCCACGAAAGATCCCTTCTTACATGGTGCTTTAATAATGCGGGAATTATTTGGCGTCAAGAGTTATTTTATGCGCGTTGTCACAGAGATCCGTGGCTTAATTGGAACAAAATCATGTTTCCCAGTGGGGAAAAGTCACAGTTTTCGTATTTAAAAATGTTTTTACAGAGTCGTAAACCAGCACTCTGTACTTTTTTTGGATTTGCTTTTCCATTTTCAAGGCAGATGTTAGATGTACTATAAACAGCAGGCTCACAAGCAGCTTTCACCTTTTGATCGTTCATATTTAGTCACTTATTCAGTCTGTGCTGAAAAAAAATGATGACGGAGCACTGCATATTTATTTAAAATAGGGGCGTTTTGTTGAGTTAAACCTAAGTACCAAAACTGGGCGAAAATAGGAATAGGTCTGTGAAGGGTTCCTCAAGGGTTCTTTGGATGGTTTAAGAGCTCTAGCGTCCTAACCTTTCTATACCTTCCTATATGGAGCTTTTTCTGAATGTGAAACACCATGATGACGGTTATTTTAAGAGTTCCCTCAGAAGAACAAACCAAAAGGGGCCTATATGGAGCTTAATGGAGCTTTATTTTGCAAAATGTGCAAGGCTTCTGGAGGAACCCGAGGTTAATGCTCTTGCTTTAGGTCGTAACAGTGGTTGTTTAGTGGTGCTGGGATTTGAACCTACATGAAACTCCAGACAGACAGAAACCTGGGCTCAGGATTGAACAGCTACTTGGTGACCAACACGCCGCCTGGTTTGTGCTTAAAGAGACCTTCATTATTCTCTTTATTTTTGGTGTTGAAGGGACATGAGAGCAACACAGGACTGCATCTAAATGCTTCATCATCTTCAGCGCCACGTAATATCTTGCTCTCAGTTGTGATTAATATGCACTCCTTACATCATTTTAATGCAGTTCTGTAAGATCGCGTTAAAGACTAAATGTAGATGAATAGCAATCCATGTGAACACTTGGACTGCTTTGACAACACACTGCAGTACATTGGAAGTAACTGAATATCGAGTGCAGTTTTAGAGTGGTTACTGAAAAACTCCTTAGTTTGCATTTGTCTTTTAGCTGAAGGGGATACAAAAGGCAAACAACTTATCCCCAACAATCTCTTATAACCTCTAAAAATCTGTTTGTTTGGGGTTTTTTCCCTCCCTTTTCTTTCTCCCAGTCCTCACCCGACCCCCCCACAACCCCGACATGTCCTTGGATGCCAGACAAATCATCTAGAAGTATGAGATAGGAGTCTAGTGCTGCTGTCATTTTAGGGAGAAAAGGCTCTAAAGCACCTTGACAATGAATTCTTCAGTTATTGAGCTAAGTACAATGGAGTGCCATTTTTTTTTTTTTTTAGCTGCCGCAGTGCCTTCTGCCATCGTCTAGACAGAGGGTTCACAGAGAACATGCCGATAAGCCTGCCTCCTTCAAAGAGCAACATTAGTGAGGCTATGACACCAGCCGTGTCAGGCGTGACTTCTGCAGTGTTTCTCATGGTGCCATTGCTTGTGCTGTGTCCTGTAACAGCAAGTGTGCAGCAGAGGTCTAATGTGGTGCCATTATCTGTGGCTGTGTAGTGATCCAAATATTCATTCGGAATGATTTGGAAGTGGGCGTGGCCTAAACCAGACTCTTTTTGTATATGTAACATTCTAAATAAATTTAGTTTAGCGGTCGTAAACATGTCCAAAAGACGAGCGAACGAACATTAAATAAATTGCTGTCAAAGCATCGTTTTATTTCACGTTAAAGAACGTGGTCTTTCTTTGTCGCGTGATCTTCGTCGTTCTCTTTCACGTTAAAGAACGTGGTGCTTCCTTGTCGCGTGATCTTCGTCGTTCTCTTTCACGTTAAAGAACGTGGTCCTTCTTTGTCGCGTGATCTTCGTCGTTCTCTTTCACGTTAAAGAACGTGGTTTTTCTTTCGCACGTGATCTTTGTCGTTCTCTTTCACGTTAAAGAACGTGGTCTTTGTCGCGTGATCTTCGTCGTTCTCTTTCACGTTAAAGAACGTGGTCTGTCTTTGTCGTGTGATCTTCGTGGTTCTCTTTCACGTTAAAGAACATGGTCTTTCTTTGTCGTGTGATCTTCGTGGTTCTCTTTCACGTTAAAGAACGTGGTCTTTCTTTGTCGTGTGATCTTCATCGTTCTCTTTCACGTTAAAGAACGTGGTCTTTCTTTGTCGTGTGATCTTCGTGGTTCTCTTTCACGTTAAAGAACATGGTCTTTCTTTGTCGTGTGATCTTCGTGGTTCTCTTTCACGTTAAAGAACGTGGTCTTTCTTTGTCGTGTGATCTTCGTGGTTCTCTTTCACGTTAAAGAACGTGGTCCTTCTTTGTCGCGTGATCTTCGTCATTCTCTTTCACGTTAAAGAACGTGAACCTTCTTTGTCGCGTGATCTTCGTCGTTCTCTTTCACGTTAAAGAACGTGGTCCTTCTTTGTCGCGTGATCTTCATCGTTCTCTTTCATGTTTAAAGAACGTGTCTTTCTTTGTCGTGTGATCTTTGTGGTTCTCTTCCACGTTAAAGAACGTGGTCTGTCTTTGCCGCATGATCTTCGTGGTTCTCTTTCACGTTAAAGAACGTGGTCTTTGCCGCGCGATCTTCATACGCAGCAAAATCCCCAGTGTTGATTTAACAACTGGAGTGTTGAATTTATACCCTACAGTGTTTATATATGCCAAATTAGACACAAATGAACGCTCTGGGTGTTAAATCAACACTAGCGATTATACTGTATATTTGTCCAGTTGAGCCTGCATTAAAGTAAAATCCTCACCCTCATGTCATTTTTTGTTTTTGTTCGGGTTTCCAGTTCTGATGCACACTACTAGTCTTGGTGGTCAAACTTACTGGTAAAAAAAATAAAATAAAAATTGTGCTCCTCCTATTCATATTTGTATTGTTTTTAGAACACTTTATCTGTCCATTCTGTTCATTGTAAAAAAAATAAAAATAAAAATAAAAAATCATTCATTCAGGGTGTAAAGTGTTTGGTATGAGGCCAGGGTTGGCTACAAATGCAGGTGATCGGCAAACTGACTAATCTGGGATAACTCGTAAGAGAAATCACCAGAAATGCACTAGGAACAAGACTTCGCATCAAGGAATGAAAGTCACCCTTTATTTAAAGTGTATGTGTGAATGAATTAGAGGTCTGCCGATTGTGATCCGGGAGAATATAATATGTGGCCGAGTTTCTAGTTCATTCCTCTGTTGGGAATTCTGGTAGTCACGGCAAGAGCAATTGACACTATGTTCGAGCGTAATTGCAAAATTGTCCGTATAAGAAGAATTTCAGCACGTTACGATGGCGTTCGTCTTACGGTGGTCGTAAATCAGGTGAAGTCTCCTGCTCACACAGATGTTACACGCTTCATTCAGCATCATGGCACTGTATACTTGCACAGCGTACACCATTTTTGTCAGGTTCGAATATTTCCTTCCACCCAAAAGCTGACATACAACCCACTGAGTGCTGATGATGCAGAATGTGGGCTGTATCTCTCCAGCCCAGATCTGCTGTCTCTTCTGAGTGGGGGATTGCTGGCTTGTCATAGCACTCAATCCTCACTAACACAAGGAATAAGCGGTGATTTACCTGAGTTATGGCCCGAAAACTCCTTCGCGAAAGGAAGAGTGCTTTATGTATGAGCTCTGTGAACAGAAGCCAAGGTTCCTTCAGTTTAGCTCTTAAACAGCTCTACACTTCTACCCCCTAAAATAGCTGAAGTCTTGAAAATGTCCAGCAGCAAGACAATTGATATCCTGCGTTGTATCTGTGACTCCTTTCATCAAATTTTTTTTTTTTTTTTTTTCCCCCCATTTTATGCCCTGTCATTTGTATGGGCTTAATGGACCGTTTAATTACTTTGGCGGAACTGTTTTACACACCATGAATATCTTATCTCTTCGTGAAGTGCAAACACCAGCCAGCACAAAAGGGGACTTGCTCACCTCTTAACTTTCCAAGGAAGTCTCGGTGGACTGATTATGCCGCATTATTTCAGTAGGAAGAGGAAGCGATTGTGTTCCAGTGACCCGAGAGCTCGCGGTTCACGGCCAGCTGGGACGAGCCTTTCTGTGACCCTCAACGTCGCTACTTAAACTAATGAACTTTTGCATAAATCATTCTCATTTCTTACCCTTAGAAACAATGCATTTAAATAGTAAGCTGCTGCATATTTTCGGGGGAAGTTTGAGCTAAGAGTCACTTCAGGTCAAGTGGCAACCCAGCTATTGTTGCCTAGTTGGGGGGTCTCAGTGCTTTAAAGCACTATTTTGTGTAAAGTACTGCGTATTAGAACATTGCACTGAATTGGGAAAATCTATTGAACTTTTATTCATGGAATTTTATTTAAACATAGCTATGTTTTGGGTTGTTTTGGAGCTGCTTTGCATTCAGGTATTGCGTAAGTAAGTAAAATTATTGCTCAATATGATTGAGGCCCTGCCCAAATATATACGGATATTTTTATAAACTGTTTCTTCTGCGTTTTTGGTCTTCCACTGAGAATGAAGCTTTCTGAAGTTGGAGAAATTTTAAAACTTCTCCACTGTTTTCATGTAGAAAGGAATTATTATTATCCATCCATCCATCCATCCATCTTCTATACCGCTTAACCTTCCTTCAGGGTCACGGGGAACCTGGAGCCTATCCCAGGGAGCATCGGGCACAAGGTGGGGTACACCCTGGACGGGGTGTCAGTCCATCGCAGGGCATCACATACACATTCACACACCCATTCATATACTACGGACCCTTTGGACATGCCATCAGTATTATTATTATTATTATTATTATTATTATTATTATTATTATTATTATTATTATTATTATTATTTTCCTCCATGTAGACAGGTATTGTTGTTGTTGTTATTATTATTATTTTTATTATTATTTTTATTATTATTTTTTAAAAATGTGTGCATACTCAATGCTGTTTTGCTAGTATGAGGATTCTCTCTGTCACAGCTGCAGACCAGGTTTGTGGTCTTCATTTGTAAATCCTTATTTGATTATGTGTCTGCAGTTTAGTTTTGCGTTCTTTTATTATTACACCCTCATGCGCAGGTAACCGACCATGATACGCACTGTACTGCTCCCGAATCCACCGCTCCGGTGATACAAACCACACTGCGAACAGAGATTATGGATAAGACCTTCCAAGTGTAACCTTCACTTCGTCAATCCACACATATGAATCCTCACGTTTGCCAATTTTCACTTTAGAACAGTTTAGACCAAGATTAAAACAATTACTGAAGATGAATGAATAAGCTTTTGATGATTTGGGGGGGTTTTCTGCATTGCTCCTACACCACCGCTCAATACACATGCACTTACCATTATTCTTGAGGAGCAATTTGTGTTCATGTGGTGGGAGATTTTTTTATTTATTTATTTTTAGAAATGCAGGGATGATAAATGTTTTCAAAAATACCTGTATACCTGTGGACAGATTGCATGGTTGACTTGACCAGTTAAATAGTATGTTCGCTGAAAGGAGATGCACCCTTCGGCATTTTTGAAGACATTTGTCTGGATTAGTTAAGATCTTTCTATATACTTCATAATTCGTCCACCTGCTGCAGTCTGCTATCAGATGATTAATAATAATAACTGAGGCACTTCCACTGGCAGCCACACATGGCCAAGCCATTACACTACTCCAGCTTGATGTACAGATTGTTTTTACCCCATTCTTTCCTTTCAATGAGTCTCGTCAAGGTTAATCATTAGCTCATCTGCCGACAATAATTTCGCCAGAATGTCTTAATGTACTTTATATATTTGTCTTTATAAGTGGTTTGTAACTTGTGATTAAGCCTGTGTTCGTGCTGCTTTTTTAAAATCATAATAGTCTTTCAAACAATTCTTCCTACATCAACCTGTGTCTCAGTTACCACGGTAACAGTCCCAAATGATGGCTAAAAACTTGTTTGCCGACAGTTGGGGAAAAAAAAAATATTTCATGCAAATCATAGTGAGACACTAGTATTCCCGAACATGAACATATGTAAGTGGATGTTTAAATATGTTGGGACTTCTACATTAATATCCTACATTAATACCACGTTTTATTGCATAGATGTTCTAGAAACACGGCTGTTTGCACTGGATGAAGGCGCTTTGGGGTGTGGGGCATTGTGTGATGTAGCGGTACGCAGATGTCATGCCTAGCATGTACAAAATGTAGCAAGTACTAAGTTTGGTGTTTTAAACATTATCTTTGATTAAAACCATGTCAGGGAGTGTGATCAATAAAATGAGCATAAGCTGCCCAGGAATATGCTAGCAGTGATACGAGCAATGAAAAGAGTGTGCAGAGAAACGCTTGTCTGAGAGCAGTTCAGTTCTGCGAGCACTGAGCACCCCCCCCCTTGCTCCCCCTTGCTGTCTGCACTTGTCTCACGAGTCAAGTTAATCAATGTAAAAGAGCCATTGACTAAAGTAAAACAAGAAGAGTAATTTGTAATCTTTTATTTTATTGGTGTTCTGGAAATTTGTGTTTAAACAACAACAAACAAAAGCAAGTTGTTATTATTAGCGTTATTGTCATTGCTATGTTTATAAATAATAATAATAATAATATATAATAATAAATAAAATACTACTACTACTACTACTACTACTAATAATAATAATAAAGATAAAAGGTAAAGCAAAGTCAAAGGAAAATATGTCTTTCACACACCAAGTTCAACAGTTGAAAATCTTTCATGGTATGTCATGGGCATTGCTAAGCTGTCAGATGCACTTTCTTATTAACAGTATAGAAAACTGTTGGTTTTGAACATGATGTATGTATGTATGTGTCTCGGTCTGTTCGTTAGACATAAACACTTTCACAGTCATTAGCTGCGTTTACATGGACAACAATAATCCGCTCTTAACCCGATTAAGACCATACTTTGATTAAGAAACTACCATGTAAACAGCAATTTTTACTTACCTTAATCTAATTAAGGTCATACTCGAATTAAGCTCTAATCGAATTAAGACAGGTGGAGTACTCCTGTTTTAGTCGCATAATGGATGTGTATTACAGACATGTAAACACCTTAATCACATTATGAACGTCGTGTGAGAGTTTTCACCGCATTTTGCGTCAGGACACGATCAAACACGGCAGTGCTCAACATTTTACTGCGAACAAGACAGTTCGGCTGTGTCCCAAACCGCATACTTGTCTACTATAGGCCTGTAGTGGGGAAAAATACATGCATCTCGGCTACTATATAGACGGTAAGTACGCAGTTTGGGACGCAGCCCACGGCTTCAAGCAGTTGTTTATTAGCACGTATAGCATGACAAATAATTAACTGCACTTAAAGCGTTCGTAAAAAATTAAATAAAAACACCCAGAACTGTATACGGTACCATAATGAAGACGAACTGTATGTCGATACGTGAAATTCTGGAGGGACATTGGATGGCGTGGCGCGGTGACGTAATGACGCGGGCTGTTAATCTAATTATGTTCTATAACATGTAAAACGGGAACATGACAGGAGTATTCTAAAAGCGACTCATGTGAACACCTTAATCACATTATTGTCTTAATCAGAGTAAGTAATCCATGTAAACATAGTCACTGAGAGACAGTAGTAACAACCACTCCCACAATCAACTCCAGACTTACGAATTACCTGCATGTGCATGAAATAACAGATGGAGGCGAAAAAATGCACCTGCCCCAATAACCCCCACCACCCCACTTCACAAAACAATCATTTCAAGTAGTATTGACTGCACCACATGTCATAACTTGTCTGCATTACACCCTGATCTGTGATAAGTCTGCTCATACTGGGATTGGTGACAAACAGGAAATCATGCAGTGAAAACAAAACAAAGCAAAAATAAATAAGGGAAGGTTTCACGGTTATACAATGAACCCGTGAGCCCACACAGGCGCACCCCCCCCCCCCCCCCCCCCCCCCCCGCCTTGAATTTACTCCTACAGTGTTTATATAAGGCCAGTTGTTCTGAAATGAGTCTACAGCGCAAATAAATTCAACACTGGGGGGTTGCTGTGTGGGCTCTTCGACTCATCATAGTCATGCTTTTTGCTCTGCACATTGCACCAAATACAATGCACCAATATCAACGCAGAGAATGTAAACCCATTCTGAATAAAAGAGAGCAGCTTGACAGTGAACAGATACCACACAACCACCCCATAAACATTTGCGCAGGAGTGCCTAGGGCTGTAGTCAAAACATTGTCAAGTTCAAGTCCAGGAATAGTCGAGATCGAGTCAAGACTGAGCTTTAAGGGTGAAGATTGGGACCAAATGAAAATGAGACTGAGTCAAGATCTAGACCATCAAAGACTTAACTTCAAGTAGTCGGCTTCCTTCGTGCATTGAGCTGATGATTAGGCTGTTTGATAAAAGGAATTACATCATTACAGATGTGCATGTGAAAAGAAATGACATAAATGTATTTTGAACAAACTCTCAGATGAGACCAAGATCATATTTAGCAAGACCAGTCCCCAAAAAAACAACTCCAGTCCTTCAGTCTTAGGAGCTCTGCATTTAACATCGGAGTTATGACTCAAAAATGCTCCAAAATAAATAAAAACAGCAGATAAGGTAATCGGAATATGAATCTTTGATGATTGACAGTCGCGTAGTTGCTTTGAACTCTCCAATACTGTATAGACTGACATGCACTGGAAGCCCCGCCCCCTTTCTCCCAATTCACATTAGTAATGTTTTCGGCCAGTACGCTCACGTCAACTCAATTTTTCCGCTTGAAAGATGCGGCCTTGCTTTCTGTCAAGGTAAATAGAGGATGGTTTGAATATGAAATAAACGTGAACTCAAATTGATAAATATAAAGTATGTTCGATGTAGATGTTCAAAGTACAGTGGTAATCAAAATTATTCATCCCCCATTGCAAATCAGGTTTATGGTCAAAATGTACAGACTTTCAGCTGTTTGCAATGAACAAATCAAACAAAAGCAATTGGAATAGTTCAACACAGCGAATGCTTTCAAGTGGTTTCCCGGAATTCAACAGACACCAGCTTCTGGCAGCGTTCCTGAGGAATCTTATTCCATTCCTCATGAGCAATGGCCTCCAGTTCAGTAATATTCTTGGGTTTGCATGCTGCAACCGCCTTCTTCAAATCCCACCAAATTTTTATAGATGGGGTTCAATCAGATGACTGTGATGGCCCTGTAGAATCTTCCAGGACTTCTTCTGCAACCAATCCTTGGTGGAATTTGAGGTATGCTTGGGATCATTTGTCCTGTTGGAAGGTCCAATGACGCCCAAGCTTCAGCTTCCTCACAGACGGCGTGACGTTTTCTCCTGGGATTTCCTGAGACTTCAATGAATCCATCTCGCCTTCCACACGCTGCAGGTCTCCAGTGCCGGAGGATGCAAAGCAGCCCCAGAGCATCACCGAGCCAACACCATGCTTGACTGTGGACAGAGTGTTCTTTCTTCATTGTTCTTCCTCCAGACATACCGCTGATCCATCGTGCCGAAAAGTTCCAGTTTTGTTTCATCGCTCCACAGAACAGAATCACAAAACATCTGTGGCTTATTTATGATTTTGAAACTACTTTTCTTGTGCTTTTGGGTCAGTAGTGGTGTACGTCTTGGAATTCTGGCATGGAAACCTTCTGTGTTTAGTACCTGCCTTACTGTGCTCACTGAAACCTCAGTGCCTGTTGTCACCAGGTCTTGCTGCAGGTCTTTTACAGTCACTCGAGTGTTTTTCACAATCTGCCTTCTCAGAAATCTGGTTGCAGCCGTTGATAGCTTCCTTTTTCTGCCCCATCCAGGTATTTCCCTAGCCAGTTCAGGTATTTCATGTGTTCCAGCTCAAGCACACCTGGTGTAACTAATGAAGCCCTTGGCTAATTGCATCAGGTGTGTTTGAGACAACGCCTGTTTTTGCATATTTGTGCTGTTGTGAGGGATTCTATTCAGCCAAAAATTATTTTAAAAACAAAACAGCACATTTTTGTTCAAAAGAGGAAAAAAATATGGTTTAATAAAATGTTTTTAAATTTTTTAAATAATAATAGTAATGATAATTAGAAAGTGATGAAAAATTGTTTGCTGTCCTGCCTCGTTTAAATGGGCCTCTGTGTGTGTGTGGAGCTTCTACTCCAGCTTCTACCTTAGACAAGTGATTTGTGAAGGGACTATATTGAAAATGTACTGTTTTCTCACCCTCCCTCCCCACCTCGGTGCAACTGCGCGTTATTCCTCTTCGGGGTTGCCAGGTCTGCAGATGGTATCGTCACCGTTATAAATATCTTCTTGACCTGAGCATCATCAGCTGTGAATTTGCCTCCCTTCCCTTTTGTGCCTCTTCTACCCAGCATTGATGAGGGCTTTCTTTTTTTCTTCTCAGCTGTGGAATTAATCCCCATTGTTTGAAAGTGCTCATTACCTCTGCTATGCATGGACTGGCCTGTCGATACAGCTCACTTCCTCAGCTGAGGAAAATGGCAACGAGCGATGGTGTGAGCCATGAGAGTTTTCAATCTTTCCCCCGAAATGCGTTTTTACCCTGCCATTCTGTGGCTTTACATGCAGATCAGGATTTACAGAGGCAGTTCGCCTTCGCTCACTCTAAAGCATTACCTCGATCAATAACAGGGCCCTGTTCGAAATTCACCTCCGTGCTGTTTTTATGTATGTAACAAGCTTGTTCTCCTTGCATTGCACTAATAAGGGCATATTTATGACACAGATGGAATATGAGCCGTTTCTATGTACAGCAGGAGCATTTTCGTTTGGATATTGTGCCCAAGGCGCACAGCGGTAATACATAAATGTTGCAAATGCAGAACCAAGAGACTTGAGTACATTACAAGAAAGATATGAGCTTGCATTACTTTGGTTGCAAAGGTTTTAGCTACAGTGATGAATCACAACGTGTTTTGATTTTCTTATTATTTTTACAATTCGTAAAATGGCTTGCAGGGATATGAATATGATCATTTTAAGGCCAGACACCACATGTAGGTATGCTTTATCGTCATACATATGCAATATGTAAATATAGTTAATTTAACATAATGTCACGTCACACTTCTATAGACGTTTCCTTAGTGATTTGCAGTGAAAGATGTGATTTCTGTGTTTCTGTTGGATGCTAAGGTTATGTTTATCAGTCGCTTTATCAAATAAAAAAAAAAGACTTTTCTATGTCCCACATCGGTTTCTCAGCTTTCAAAAGAGCACATCATTTCATATAGCTCCCCCCACAGGCTATTATTTGGATTTTTCTTAATATTTTCAACAGGTTAGGATAAACTTTGGTTGAATTCTAGTATGCAATGCTGACATCACAGGCCATTGTAGCACAGTTACAATAGCAGTCAATAGGAAAAGAAATGAAATCGTAATGGTTAGGTTTCATTGTCGGCTCCTAAAATGAAGTCGGGAAGAAAAAAAAAAGCGTGAAAGCTTCTTTTCTCACTCCTCATTTTCCAGTGACCTTCAACGTCAAGTCACAAGAGAAGTCGAGCATCGAAGTAGTGGAGAGAACAAACATTGGGCTTAAATATTACGGATGCAATGCAGCTATTATTAGTCGCGATGCGTTGTGGCAGAGACTCGGCTCGGCTAGTTAGTGGCATTGGCATGAAATTTGGAGCTTTCGGAAGCTGATCTGTTTGAGGAGAGTGTCAAGATGAGGAGATGACAGTAGCTGGGAAGACTTGAAGCTAAAGCACTGCTGCATCATTCTCTTTAGGTGATGATGAATGTACACTGGCGCCACTATAAGCAGGTAGTCGAATGGCATTGTGGGTAATGTAGTTGAGGAAAGTGAAATTAGTTGTCAGTGGAAAAAAAAAGAAAGAAAGAAAAAAATCAACTCGGAGTCAATATAAAATAAATAATGGACGCCAATGAAGAGCAGTGTTAATTATAATGATTAATATATACGCTTAAATGTTTGGTTTTAAACTTTCCTGGATTATCCCTCCAGTCTATATTCTAGCTTTCGTAGTAAATATGGATGCTGTAATTCTTGTACAAGCTATGAAGTTCTGCATGGGATTTTGGATTTTTGTTGTTAATTAAAGGCCAGCAGTATGCCCATGGAGCCCTGCCAGGGAGAAGTGAATATGCACCTACCATGCTGTACCTGCAGGAGTGTAGAACCCATGCTGTGTATTATGTGCCTTCAAGGCAGTTTACTCAAGTTAAATGACTGCCTGGCTAATAGATGACACTCCGAGCTAACATTTTAGATAATGTACTTGACCTACTTGACTGCAGTGCAACGTAAGCAGCCTGCAATCTGAGGCACAAGTTAAGCTCATGGGGCTCCCTTTAAAAAGGTGAAATTACTGTGGCATTTTTATAATCACATGGATAGTTATTGCAATTATATCACCGTTCAGAGGAACAAGCAGGTCTAAAAGTCAGTGTCGTAAATAATTTTTTTTTCCATGCAGTGGTTTATAAGCTCATTGGATTCATCATCAATCATCAATATTACGAATGTATACAGTTACAATAAAGAGAGCGTTGATGATACTGGATTTTCTGTAAAATGGCAGGTAAAGTGTTTCCTCTACGCCCTGCTGCTGGATTTCGTTCGGATGCCGCTCATTAATTTAGGATGAATTACGCAGCGCGTGTTTGTTTTGTGAGACTAAGCCAGCTTACAGATGGGATATACGGATTGCATCAGATCGTTGATACGCCAACATGCACCACACCAGCACCCTTCTTCTGGATAAGTGTATGTGATGTAAGGAACACTAACACTGTCCAGTGATGTTTTCTCAAATTACCGTATATCTCACGGATTGTCCAGGTTTGCCTTTTAAATCTTGAATGTGCTCTTGTTAAATAGTATGGTATTTGACTTGTTTTTTTCTTCTTCTTCTTGTTAGTTACACGCACCGTGACCATGTTATGGATCTATTGTCTGTGGCCATAATTGCAGGAAGAAAATGGCTTGGCGTGTACAAAAGAAATTGTTATGCTCTGATCTGAAACCAGATTAACTGCTCAATCTTAATCCGAGTGACATGCAACAGATAAGTTCTCACAAAAGATAGCAACACAGAGCCTTTGGAATCACTTAAAAATCCACCCACAGGTGGCAGCAAGCAGTTCCTGACCTATTCCCGGCTCACGGTTCTCCATCATGCATGCTTTTGGCAATCCATAAAGTTATGATAAAAGCAGCCAGAGGTGGCGAGACTGCATAAGGGTGGTAAGCAGGTACTTTGTAAAAGTTTGTTTTCCTGTTTAAAAACACATGGGCTGAAAAGACGATAGTTTTAGGCTAGCTAGTTGTTTATTTATTTAAAAAAAAAAAGTCTGAATTCATGTGTATTTTTTTGTTGTTGTGGTTGAGTACAAGTCCAAAGTATTTTTGTCGAACATGACTAATGTTGAGTATTAATATTTTTGACTGTTTACGATGTATTCAGTTTCTTTCAATGCTCTGAAGAAACTTACCACAGCCATGTCTGAGTAGTTTCCACGTAAACCTAATGACACTGAACGGTGCTACACCATACACTGTAAAACCGGATAAGTTCATTTAACACACAAAAAAAAATTGACCTTAAATTTTTTTAAGTTGATAAATCAATTTCTTCAAGCCAAATACACTTAAATATAACAAGTTTGAGTTAAATTTTTGTTATATTTAAGCGTATTAAGTAGCTTAAAGAAAAAAGCTTAAAGAAAATGTAGCTTAAACTTTAAACATTTTTTAAAGGTAATTAGTTTCCTCAAATTTTTTTTTTGAGTTAAATGAACTTATCGAGTTTTACAGTGTAGCTTTAAGTTTTATTTTTTGTGTGAGATTTTATTTATTTTTTCCTACTCTGTTCTGTATGTTAATGATTATATATATATATATATATATATATATATATATATATATATATATATATATATATATATATATTTTACAGTAAAACCTAAATCAGTATCACACAAGCATTATTTCTGGACCTTTTTCTACACCAGCGTTCAGCTCAAATCTGTAACGACACGTTTTATATTTGCACCACGGTTTCCGTCAACAGCTTTTTGTGAAAGAGTAAATTCATTCCAAATTTCTTTGACACTGTAGATGTCAAGGTCGGGGACACTGAAACAGCTTTCAAGTCTCGCATAAGACAGATTACATCAAAAGGCAGGTTGAATAGGAGGCTAGACTCTGCTTTGTACCTCAACGAACATCTAACCAACAGTGAAAAGTCTTTTAGACATTAAACAGAAATATGTAGATTTATTAACCTTGCATGTTGTCCCCGTGCTTCGGGGGTTTCCTCCTGGTACTTCAGTTTCCTCCCCCAGTCCAAAGACCTGCATTGTATTCTGACCGGCATTTTGAAATTGTCCATAGTGTGTGAATGTGTGTGCGATTATGTCCTGTGAGGGCTTAGCACCCCGTCCAAGGTGTCCCCATTTTGTTCCCCGAGTTCCCTGGGATAGGTTCCAGATTCCCTGTGACGCTGTGTAGCATAACCGGATACAGAAAATGGACGGATGGATGGATATTAATGCACTCGTTCTAATATGCTATAATTTCTATAGTAACAGCTCATTCACTAATGTCAAGAGAAGGGGAAAAAAAAGAGAGGCTGATGAGGGGAAAAACCGTTTAAAGCTACTATAACATTAGTGATAACAGGGAATGAGCTTGTCTCACGGACTTTCCATAGCATTAAATGTAACTGTAAATGGTTGAAAAGCGTGATGTTTGTCACTTTGGTATTAAAGGAATAAATCAGTATGGGAAAAGTGAAAATAATCAACTGCGGAGTGCACAGGTGCTTGTCGGATATTTTTCTAGAACAACGTTCCCTCTTCTGATTTATCCTTTACGTAGAACACTGAAAGTTACCCGATCTCATTGCGAACACTTAATGAGCTGACCGTGCTCTGTGTACAACAGAAGGTAGGATTCCTGTGAACAATAGAACGCTATAAAAACTGCAAATGTTGTCATTTGTGTATTCAGAGGTAAGCTTCTAAAAGGGGGTTCAATAACAAATGGAATGATACAAGTGATTGTAGTGGTGACTCGCTCGTCTCGTTCATTTCAAGGGTCACATCCTCTTAGGAGTGTTTGCTTTGAACAAAACAACTTGTGTCTACATTGTCATGCACATCCACATGAGAAATTAATAGCTTGAGCCAGGGCACTTGAATCCTCTGATTATAGACATTGTGCCCAGGCTTTTCTGCACTCACTCACATCCACATGTCTGACAGAGCTATACAGATGAAAAGAGACATCACAATGTCCTAGACTCTCTGATGGACAAGCTGCACATCTTTTAAAGAAATGGGCTCAGCACAAAGGTATTGTAGCTTCATTCTCCTTTATTTGGAATGGTTGTTTTGCATTCGCACGTACAGTGGATTGTTGGCTGACTGGCTAAGAGACGCACTCTCGACCTGAAGTGAAGGTTTCCGAACCTATTTTCAAACATAAGTTTAGTTGTTTGTTTTTGTTGTCCCCCAACCCAAATCTGGAAGTAGGATTGGATGATTTTAGAAAAAAAAGGCTTAACAGAAGACAAGCCTGTGTGTTCTTAAATCTTTTTTTTTAAATGATATATATATATATATATATATATATATATATATATATATATATATATATATATATATATATAATTTAAAAAAAAGATTTAAGAACACACAGGCTTGTCTTTGCTTGGAGCATACATGTCCTTAGTCTCCCATCTATCTTGTCTTTGCGCTTCATCGACTTTTCTTTTTTCAGCAGATTTGTAGGTCTCTGCACTGAGCAATACATTTCAGGATCATTGAATCACTGAATCACTGAATCATTGAAGGGCAACACCAGGCACATTTGTGAATCTCTTTATAGACCTGGGTTAGACTCGGGCATAAAACACAGCAGCTAGGTGTTGATTTTAGGGGTGAATGATAGATGTTCTGTAGTAGGTACTACAGGCTCGTTTACTATCATTTTTTAGATTTTGTTCATTTATTTATTTTTGTTTAAAACAAGTCTGACACTTATACTGTAGATGGTACACTCTGGTTTTTCTCAATTCCAGACACCACTGACAGCCTCGCATGGACACGAAGTCTTTTGTTGCTACAAAAGACTTTGTGAAGTCGCCAGCGGAGGACATGTCTTATTCAACAAGCATCCGATATTAAAACGTATTAAAGTGTTTAGTCGTTTTTCTGTAGTGTTAAGAAGGAATTTGAACTGGTGACTGTTTTTACAAGTATGCAGCAACACGCTGATGGCATCCAAGAGTACCTTTAAAAAAAACAATTCAAAAGATGAAATCGCCACATTTAGGACCACCAGGAACCCTCAAGGAGACTTTTTTTTTTCTTCTAAATAAAAAGTAACTAGCCCATGTGTTTAGTTGTGTTTCATGTAATAGATTTTTTTTCTATTGTAGGAGTATGTGAACATTTTATTTAATAATAATAATGTATATTTCTTATACATGGAGTCCCTGTACTATGGAAGCCCTAAGCGGCCATGCATTGTAAAAAAAATTCTGTTGTTATCTCGTGATCTTTTGTTATGTCGAGATTATGAGAAAATTAAGTCGAGGTCACGAGAAAGAAAAGTAATAATGCATCGCCGCTTAGGGCTTCCGTACTGTACAAAGCCGAATATACTCAAATACCATTAAAAAAATAGTAACAGTAAGTACTGGAATATATTCCAGTAATTATCAGTAATACCTGATTTACTCGTCCAGTAACTCGTCCAGACATTAGCCAGGGTACATAATGCTGTCATGTTTAGAGTTAAAACAGAAACCGTTTAAATATTTTGAACATTTTGAAACAAAAGTTCAGTAACTATAGGAGATTGCAAACAAATTACTTTATTTCTTCATACGTTATTGAATGATTCATTTGTGCATTTATTGTGTTTTTGAGTCAAAATGTTGTTAGCCGTAAACAAAAACAAATTTTTTTTAAAAAAATGAGGAAAAAATTAAAAGCCACAGACTTTGTAGTGATTATGATGTAGAGCTACACACTGTCCATTTGTCCATATTAACATTGAGTGACTGAACACAGAACTGAACATACAGGGGAAATAAATCCGAAGTTAGTTTTTGTATTTTATAACACTAACACAAAATGATTCCGAGACACATTTGACAGTTACCGTAATGGTAAAATCACCCAGAATAGAGGCTTGGAAACGTTCATCGTCTTTTGATGAATGCTGCTTTTAAAAACCTCACTGCGATATCACCCCAGTCTGCAATCATATAGCTATTAAACCCAGTCATCCACAGTGGGAAATAAACAAGCGCAGGGTCTCAGAAGCTTCATTTAGCATTGTTTATCTCGAAGTTTATATAATGAGTGGTTCTATACACATGCTTTGCATTAGGGTCAGGATTGGTAGACATCTCTAGATTCATTTGTTTGTCATCTGAGAAGCCCTCAACGTTGCTGAGTAGCATTCAAAGCGAATTTAACCGTACCTGGCTCTTTTATACATTAAAAAATGAATCAATCAATTGAAAAACCAGCCTAAATAAATGAGTCGAATCTCTGCTGTAGTTTTTATTATTTTTTTTAATTTTGTTTATGTTGACTTTTTTCTATAAATTATATATTCATTTACATATGGTTCATTTACATGTGATTCATTTATGTATGATTCATTTAAATGTGATTCATTTTCATGAGATTCATATTTATGAGATTCATATTCAAGTGATACATTTTCATGTGATTCATTTACGTTTGATTCATTTTCATGAGATTCATTTTCATGTGATTCATATTCAAGTGATACATTTTCATGTGATTCATTTACTAATTTGCTTCTCTTTAAATCCAGTTTTAGACTGTGATATTACAAAGGTCTTTCCAGATTATTACTTGCTACATTGTATGAGATAACCTCAGTAAAATTGCCTGAATTCTATAATATAATTTGTTCACCCTGTTAGGTTTAAATCCTCTAAAAACAGATTCGCAATTAAATAACATTACATCCTTCAAAGCATTGGCATGTTCTGCTTACTCTCTGCTGTAGTTTTGGCATTTTACTGAAAACTCCATGTTTTAAATTTGGCAGACGTCCTTATCCAGAGTGACTCACAGAAGCGCTTTGTGGTCTCCAAGGAAAACCTATCCTCATGCTAGTACAAATAGGTCAGGGTCTAAGGGTCTAAACCCTTGTTAGAGAGGAGATCCGATAGTGAGACAAATTACTCAAACTTACTACACTACCAACGTGTTCTTGCAGTGCATTAAAACCAGAAAGAATTGATGCCACATAGAGGAAGTGGAGACTGAACATGAGCTGTCGGTAAACAACTGCTAATCCAGGCATATGTTGAAATAATGTGTCGACATATCACAACAGGCAGAAACTGCAAAATAATCACGAGAACTCAACGTATATTAGGGATGTAAACAAATAGGAATACATTATGTGTTTGAAACAGATGCTGTCTTGTAAACAGGTGTGAATACAGATCTGGGAATAGGAGGTGCACTATACATTTAAAGATAGCTTGGCAGAAAGGTTCATATGGGAAGCAACAGAAATTCACTTGAGGTTCACAAGAGGTTTTACTTTCATGTGGTCAAGTGCAAAAAGGTTAGATCTGAAGCTCATGGGTGCGAGCGAAACATCGGATATGAAGCTCGCAGGACAAAGAAAGACAGCAGAAAGATGATGCATTTATTCAATGCATTCTTTCATTCATCCTTAGTAACTCCGTGGTCAGGGATTGTGCTGGCTTAAATCATGCTACGTTTGTTCCTATTTTCTAAAATAAAACCAACAAGGTTTATTTGCACAAATATCCTTGCATTTTTGTCTGCAGTAGTGCTTTATTTCCAGAATGAAGAACCTGTGATCGTAAACCTAGATAATAATAGCATTGTTTTGTTTACGTTATCAGTATCGTATTATCCAGAAGAATACTTTTAGGAGATTTAAAGTGCTGCTGCTGTTGTTTTGTTTTTTTGTTTTTGTTTTTTTTATTTAAATGATCTAGGTAAAGTTATAAGTCTTGACTTAAAACAAATTGCCCCTCAAAAGAGTCCTGTAGCAGAAGAAGGTCTGAAATGAATGAAAGTGAAAGTTTATTTCAAGTGATTTTATGTGCTCAGGCCCTTGATATTACGCTGTAAAATGTATTTCCTCTGCTTTTTAGAAAATTATTTTGTGACTGAGGCATATATTAGTGCAGTATATAATTAGTTTCTCTCAAACACACACACACACACACACACACACACACACACACAAAGTGAATTTCAAGGAAGTAGTCCTGAGGTTTCTAATATTCTTGAGAAACCAAGGTTCTTTTTCAGGAGTGATGTCAGTTGGCTATTAAACCATATGTTGGAAATGAAAACATTGATATGGATTATGCACATAATTCTTCAGTATTAGTGTCTGTTACTACAGTTCTAATTCGTGGACTTGTTGAGATAATGACTCATTCACTCCGTCATTGAATTTGCCTTTACTTTGGAAATTCTCTCCTCCAAGATGTTTCATACTACTCTAAACCAGACAGAAGCTGTATACGGAATATAATTATTTGTTCAACGGTTCTATTTACTGGATTTACATATTAAAGCATCCAATTACCGGTGGTGCCCTTTTCACGGTTTGGTTTTGCGCCTCATTTATGTTTCTTAAAGGATTCGCACGAGTTTTATACTTTGCACCATTCGTCTGAAGCAGGGGAAAATTACGAACTGATATTATATCTGTAACTCTGGCCAAGTGAAAAGACTTTATGCAGTGCTCTGAGTGTTACTGCTTTCTCACCGCTTGGTTCTGGCCAACTCCAAACAACCAGCGGAAAGCCTTCAACTTTACTGTCTCCGTTGCAGCAGGTGTGCTTGTTATGGGCCCTCACCTCTCATTCTCTCTCTGCAGTTTTCGCTTCACTGTTTGATTTGCGCTTGTTGTTTTACCTTCGAAATTCAGTTCAACTTACTAAAGGTAGACAGGTGTGCCAGAACGGATTATGTTCATACTAGTTAGCCAAGTTTCCATTGAACACACAGATTAAAAAAAAAAAGAACGAAATTACATAAGAAAAACAAAACATGACCGCATCAGATCAATGTTATTGACTTGCAGAGCTTCAGTGTGTCATCCAGACGGCCTCCGCATTTAAATAAAATGAAGAGAAATGTGGTTTGACAATTTTTTTTGAAAAAAATAAAAGACCATGTAAAATTATAGCCTCAGTGTAGAACTATAACCAAATCACTGAAAGCAATCTAACAAAAAAAAAAAGCAACAAATAGCTTCTAGCATAGAAAAATAGCTTACCGCGTCAACTGTTTGAGAGTTATTAACTTTGATCAGTTTATCCTTTATATTATATACTCGTTTGATTTTTTCTCTCTCTCTATCTATATCAAGGATTCAGGACATTTCACCTCCCTGCTCACCAGAATAATAGCGCAACCTCTAGCAATCACTTCCAGATTACTTCCTGGTTTCATCATATTCAATATAAATGCTTCAATGGACATTTACTTGTTGCGAAGCCTTGCTTCTTTTGTGCGATTGTGTAAGTTCCGAGTTTTGATTGTTCAACGTATTTGACCCCTTGCTTTGTTTTAAATTCTGTCTTCTGATTGCCCTTGATGATCGATGTTTTAACTAATCATTATTTGTCTGTTTGCTCGTCCAGATGTTTTGGATCGTGTTTCGGCTCGGTTTGCCACACCTCGTGTTAAACCTCTCGCGAATGGATTCACGTTCTAGCTTTGTGCCTCTAGCATTATATGCTTGGACTTTTTGGACTGTTGAGATTCGGGGCGGTTTTTTCCCCCCAGATGACTATTCCAGTCTGTTGATCCTGATGAACATTTAGACGGGAGCTCACCTGGCACCATTTTGTCCCCCATAGTAGCACAGAAGGATCAGTTTGATATCTTAATTAAATGGCACTGAGGTGGTACTTCATACCAGCAGGACCAGCATGCAAGTTTTGAATTTAAAAGGGTGATAATTGACTCAGCTAGATATAATTTTTTTGAAGTAGTTAAGACTTGAAATTAGGGAAAGGGGGGGGGGGGGGGGACCCCACAGCTTTCTATAAAATAAACCCTGACGTTTAACCCAACCTCCCACAACGTTACTAGGAATGTTAATGAGTAAGAAGAATTCTGTGGCATTTTCTATGAATGAAACTGGAAGAAGAGCGTAGAACACTAATCTCACCCCTTACCCTAATGTTTATCAGCTGTAATATTCCCAAGAAATTTGTTTGCAATAATTAAACTGTGCTATCTTGCTCTGTATGTCGACTGTTTTAGGCCATTCGGCTTTCAGCACCCCGAAAGCTTTGCTGCGGTGATATCTGGAGGTGACAATAGTCCTCAATGTGTGTGTGTGTGTGTGTGTGGGGGGGGGGGGTATGGGGACATGTAAATGTTAATGACAGTTGTGTGTCCAGCCTGAGCAAAATACTTGATTGTGTTTGGCAATAAACTGCTTCTACTCACTGGACCATAGCAGTTGTTCCGCAGGGGTTAGAGATGCCTTGAATGCAAAATGCTACAGTGGGGTGTTAGGAGGACACTCCAGGAGACCATTCTGAAATGTTCACACTTAATTTCACACCATGATATGTTGTAAAATGCTACTTAAGTGATATGGGACCAGTGCTTAGGCATTTGAGCTTTTTATTATTTTTTTAAAATGATATTAGAAACGTTATTACATAGGGAAAGGTGCGTTCAATAAAATGATTGTTCATATTTTTAATCATCATGTCATCTGATGTTCTGCCCATCGAGGTTGTATTACTAACACACACAGCAATGCATCATGCAGATTCTTGAATCCAATTGGTCAGCAGGGAAGGTGTTGATTCATTTTTTATTTTTATTTGTTAAATAACATATACTGTAATCTCTACTCAACCACGCAGTTGAACAACATCCAGAAGGACATGCGACTGTTCAGGCAGCGTTTCCACAGGAAATTGACTTGTGTTCCCTTTCAACTCCATGCATCTTCATTTAAAGCCTCATGCTCACCTTTAAATTCGTCATACTAGCTAAAATGGGAATTGATAGCCCGGACTGTTATGCAGCTGCTGTGTGGCTATCTGTACGTCTTCAAAAAGTGGCTGCAGTAATAAATCCAGAATGGCCTTTACTGTTGCCTGGGTTCAATAAGAGTAACACATTAGAAAAGGCAGTTTGACTGAAGGACTTCTTTTCCTCAGACCATTTATTTATTTATTTATTTATTTATTTGCACATTTTCTTCTTTTTTTGCACCCAGGCAAAGATATTGTGGAGACAGCATTTGCGAAGGGATTGTGAGGATTGAGGAATTACGCATTTGCATAATTGCACCGTTCCTTAAACCATCACACAGCAAAGCAAGATTCATTTGTATTTGCACTAGTGTTTCTTATAAGCCTTGGCCTGGAATTTCTCGAAGACTGTGCATTAATGTCTACTGTTCCTTTTAACATGGGCAAAACAGACACTGCCCGTTCCTTCAAACGGGAATGGCTTTGATCGATTTTTACATGAATCTGTCTCTGGTTAAATATCGTTCGCAGCAGGGATGACGTAGTAAGGTGAAGGAAAGTAAACCGGCCTCTGTACAAGTCCCTGTACAACAGTAAAAACGTGGCGTAGACATTCATTTGCACCGGAAAGGATTGTATTGGTGAGACTGCTTTACACTTTAGTGCTGGCTGTGTGTCATGCTGATATTTATACACTTGTTTAACAGTAGGATATAAGAGACAAAGCAGTGACTGTAGTGTATCATACCGTGGCATCTCCGTGAACACGGTGAATCATGTCGATTTGGTGTACTCAGTATGTACTCAGCTCCATCCTGCAGCTGTCGTTCATCAGCAGCAGGCAGCATTAGCATTCTCCTACCCATACATTTGAATAGTGATGCATCAGTTCCTTTTTTCTCAGACACCCCCCCTGCCCCTCGCAATAGTGCAAGTATGTGTACAATACTGATACCAAAATGAGTACTAATCAGTCAGGGGTGTCATGGAGCATTTTACAGTTGTGCACATAAATATACATACCCCCTTTTTAATTAATTAATTAATTTTATTTTACAAATAAGTGATCGTTCAAATGGCATTTTTTGTTGTTTATTTAATACTGCTCTGAAGAAGCTATTTAACTTAACAGATGTTTACATGTAGTCCACAAGACACGATAATAACTGAATTTACACAAATGAACCAGTTTAAAAGTTTACACACGCTCGATTCTTAATACTGTGTGTTGTTACCTGGATGATCAGCGACTTCTTTTTTATAATGCTTTGTAATAGTTGTGTATTAGTCCCATTCACAACTTGAGCACTATTGTTCAGAAAAATCCTCCAGGTCCTGCACATTCTTTGCTTTTCCTGCATCTTCTGCATATCTGACGCTTTTCCAACACGAGCTATATGATGCTGAGATCCTGTAGATCTTTTCACACTGAGGACGACTGAGGGACTCGTACACGACTATTACAAAATGTGCAAACATTCACTGACGCTCAAGAAGGCAACACGATACATTAAGAGCCAGGGGGATGTAAACTTATGAACAGGATGATCGGTGTAAATTATTTTGTTAAAGATCTTTTTTGTTTAAATATAAAAAATGATTTAGTACTGCCCTTCAGACGCTGAATAGGATATTTACGTTTCCCAGAAGACAAAATAATAAAAATGTATACCGTTCCTGTTCATATTAAGAATCGAGCATGTGTAAACTTTTGAACTGGTTCATTTGTGTAAATTCGGTTAGTATTGTGTCTTGTGGATTATATGTAAACATCTGTTATGTGAAATAGCTTATTCACTGCAGCACTACATAAACAACATAATGCAATTTTAATGATCCCTCTTATATACATATTTAAATCCTTAACATTTTGCAGATTCAGCAGTGCTAAATTTATGTAAATTTATTTACTGTATTTAGCTCTGTTTGGGTTCATTGCTGCCATATGCTGCTAGCTATGACCTCATTGTGCTGTGAGTTTTGTTCACGATATTATGACATTTTATACAGTATCTTTAATAAAGACCACAAAGTTGATCGACCTAAGCGGCATCAGCGAGCGCAGTCATTATAAATTAGAGAAAGGTGCCATGAATTGCACCTTGACCCACTTGCACAAGTAGCACACGTTTCAGTGCAATTGAACCGCTCGGTTTCTTCGCACAGTTGCTTACACGCTCGCAAGTACCTTTCAGTCCCCCCAGGACCGATGCAAAATCAAGCAAATGCCGCAGTATTCCGAGGAGCTTGCGATTTTTTTTTTTCAAGATTATCGCAGATTTTCTGTAGTTTTGGGCCAAGACGTGTCACCTGACATCATCACAACACGCATTCATCCAAATCCCTCTTCGATTCATGTGCGTCGAATATGAGTACAGCTAAAAGGTCTCATTTGCCAACAAACATCACTGAGAAAGACAATTGCGCAAAACAATTTTGTTCAATTGCAATTTCGCCAGATCAAGTAGTGTACCACAAAAAAAACAAAACAACCACCTCACAAAGTTAGAAAAAAGCCGCAGTAAAATCAAGCCTTTTTTTGGCCGCAACAATCACAACTCTCACTCGGCTGCCCTCACACACTGTATTAAACATACTCTTTAAATGCTATAAGTTGGCATATCTGGTTATTTGTATTGTAGGAAAATGCTGTAGTAGCTCCTCTTGAAATTGACACAGAGCAGTTTGCAGACTGCCGTTCTTTTCTTTGATGATCAATCTTGGCTGTATATCAGATTATCTGTATATCAGAGCAAACGAGAACAGTACCAGAATGATATCTGAAACCAGTACAAGTATCGAGACATGCCTTTCTCCTCACGATCTGTTCTATGTCATTCCTCTGCAGTGCCACGTCGGTTCACCTGATGATCACAGTGGCCTTATCTTAGTGAAAGGAAATTGGGGGGAAAAAAGCTCAAGCAGCTGAATTGAGCCTGTGACAGCCTGTAAATGCCCTATTGATCTCTTACTATGTCAGGGAAATGAAGAGAGGGGGCAATTAGGGTGTGAGGCATTAATCAGTGCTGCAGTTGCTATTCAAAAGAGCTACAGTTAGACTCCTGACAACATTATTACCACAAAGAAGTGTTCCAAAAATTACTGACAGACACAGAGTGTCTTAAGTGGTCACCCGATGTCATCGATGCGACGCAGAAGTTTATTCAAGGTTCAGAGAACTTTGTTAGTTGTCTCACGGATGTCGCGGTAGAAAATAAAGGAGAAATTATAATAAATAAAAAATAATGAAAGTGTTTTGGATATTGTGCAGCATTGGGAAAAGAACAATAAAAAATACACTAAGCTTATATTTATATATGGTCTCATAATATTTATATATATATATATATATATATATATATATATATATATATATATATATATATATATATATATATATATATAGATAGATAGATAGATAGATAGAGATATTTATTTATTTATTGAGCTTTTCTGTTCACCATAATTGTAAAGAGTGCTTATTTGAGTTCCTGTAGCCTTCCTGTCAGCTTCCTGGCCATTCTCCTCTGACCTCAATTTGTTTACACCCACAGAGCTGTGTTTCGCACCATTCTGTGTAAACTACAAAGACTGCTGTGTGTGAAAATCCCCAGAGATCAGCAGTTTATACAGCACAAATATCCAAACTAGCCCAACTGGCACCAATGACCACGCCACAGTCAAATTCACATGGCTCATATCTTTTCCATATTCTGATGTTTGGTGTGAGCTTTAAGCTCACTGAAGCTCTTCATCTCTGTCTGCACGGTTTTTTCCATTTCACGGTTGCCACATGATTGGCTGATTTGGATAAATCGGACACGAATGGACACGAACGTCTCGGTTATGTTTGGGTTACAGGTATTAACTTGAGGTGAGGTATTGGTTTATTGGAAAGAAACGTACAGAAAGCTCACCTTAGATTTTTCTAGAATATGTTGTCAGACTATGAACTGAAATGCATGTCAGCGACCTATGGAGAGGTGCGTCCACTAAAAAAAACAAAAAAAACAAAGGACATCATGAATAATTGCTTCTTGACAAGCCAAATGAAATGGACACCTTTTGGAACGGATAAAAAAGAAATGGCAGTTTGCTGCTGCATTCAAATTCGATTAAATTGGCCCTTCTTCCTTGCCACTGACTGTTAATCAGACGATAAATCAAATGTTTACCAAACTGTACGTTCCTTCCAAAGCTGGTGCAGCAGAAGACTCTGTCAATTGAGAGCGTGATTAATGAACACGGCTCTTCCAGTCGCCCGCGATCTCAGGAGGGAGACATTTGCAAAATGAATTATTGCAGATTAAATCAATTGCAAGTCCTAAGTGTTTAAAATAGAGCTGTGGACAGGCAAGATTTTTATAGGCTTTTTTTTTTCTTTTCTTTTCTTTTCTTCCCTCCCGGCACCTAAATTGACAGCGTTTCACTACGTCTTCGGCACAAACCTAAGTGTTCATGTTAAAGCTGGATGGCGCTATCTGGCAATGATGTGACGTGGGCATTCATTTCAGTATGTAAAATGCAATTAGTCAATAAGTCAAAAGTGATATTTTGAGAAATGTGATATTTGGAGACTCAGCAGCGTGCGTCTGTGAATCCAGAAGAATCAGCTTGCAGCTATTATGCTAATTGCCGAGGCCTGAAAATGTCAGTTGCCTCAGGGCTGCAAAACATTTAAAAATCTCTTCACTTCATGCTCGTGTTCTCTAGATTGATTTCGCAGATAAATACGTCTTAATACAGCTGTATCATGCCTTGTAAAAAAAAATGCTGTTGATAGAGCCGACTTCAGTGTGTATAACCCATTGTACCTAGAACACAATGAAATCTATTGGTGCAGACTATGTGCTTCACAGTTCAGTAGTTTGTCAGTTTCAAACAGGAAGCTTAAATGAGGATTTTGGTGGATGTGTCATGAAATAACTTTCATTCATTATCAGTGACTGCTTTTATCCTGTTCAGAGTGCCGTTGTATGCGGAATATATACCTGGATCAGTGCCTGTGATTTGGATATACACACTGGATGAGACACCAGTCTATCACAGGACTTCATGCGCACGCACACACACACATTCACATACAGTAGTCATAGAATGGAATCTGTGGCTAATTTAGTGCATCCAGTTCACCTACTGGCTTGTTCTAGGGACGTCGGAGGAAACCGGAGAACCTGGAGGAAACCCCCACAGATGTGTATGATGAAATTCTATTTTTTTGCAGTAACTCACTTGATCATTAATGTGCGCTTTCTTAATTACAAAACTCACACCGTACTCAATCATCAACTGGCTAAAACATTGAATCACATTTGAGTTGGCAAAGCACTCCCCGTGTCGCAGCCTCCGTTAGCCAGACTAGTCCCCACGGCTGATATGCCTTCAGGGGATCTCTGCCTTTGACACGGTTGTTTCCTCTTTGACAGTATCCAGCGAGACTCTCTGACATGGCCCTCGGGAAAACTTTGCAAGGAAAGCGCACTCTGAATCCAAAACACACACTATACACAGCACATATTGACCTTGGATTTCATCTCACGTTTTCTTTGAGAATATTGTTCAGGAAAGGCGCAAGATTGTACTTTGTCGGTGTAGATCGTGTTTGCAGAATGTTAGACATGTCAACGATGTTGTGATCTTATTTGCCATAAAGACCGGTGATTTTTATTTGTTTTTTGCTTGGACACTACTTCATACACAAATTAGAACAACAGTTTTTTTTTGTTTTTTTTTCCTTCATAATTACAATCAAGGAACTGCTGTTTAGAGTTGATAACAGTAGACGGATAATAATATGCGATCAGATTTACTCAAGTTTTAGGGTTTGTTCCATTCCATAAAGATCACTTGATACGCTAGCAAAATGTACTACGGAGCCGGTATACAGTGCTGTTGCTAGTCAAAATGGGGTCCTTTAAGCCCTGTAAATAAAAACGTTTCTTTTGTTTGCACAGAAATATAGTTTTATGGAATATGGAGCCAAGTATGGCAGTGGTTGGATCAGGCTGAAAAAAAACCTGCGAGCAAGGTTGCCAGGGATGCAAGGTTGCCAGGTTTTTATACCACTTTGGGCTTGTCTTTTTGTGAGGTTTATGAGATGATGCTGGGGTTGAGATTTTGAGACCTGGCAACCTGCCAGATTCATACTCGCAGTTCAATTTCTGCGATAAAGTAAAATCCTAGTAAAGCTCCTAGTCCCTGTGTTGTTGATGATGATGATGATGATGATGATGATGATGATGATGAGAATGAAACATAACAGTAATGCACCTCATATCTGTATTTGTTTAGAACACATTATGTGCTCATTCCAAATGTGGTCATATTTGGTTACATCCTTATGTCCTACCATTCTTTTTTTTCTTCTTTTTCTTCTTTTTTTGGTGGCGGTGCTGTTGGATTTGCTTCCAGAAAAGTTCAAAATAAAAAAAAAATGTTTTAAAAAACATTTATTGCCAGCAAATAATCTGATGTGGATGCCAAAAGAGAAACCGTATATTGATATCTTTCTATTGATGTGAGGTCATTTATCTCAGCCGTCCCTGATAAACATGAATACATTTCATGTATAGATTCACCACATATAGGCCTGATCGAAATTCTGGAGTCACACTCGAACTTTGTAGGGAAGCACTTTCTCTGCATTCTCACTACAGTACCTTCTTACTCCCTACGTATACTCCATATTTTTCAAAATTCAAAGGTCTTGTGCGAGTAGCGCTGAAGTGTGTAGACTTGCGCATGCATGGAGTGCCTCACATTCTAGGTGAGTTTGAGGAACTTGAGAGTTGGCGAGAATACTGGAGCAGGCTCAGATGTGAAAACTTGAGAAAAATTCTCATGAAGCATGAAACCTCTAGAGTTTGGCTTGTCTGGCTCTATGAAGATGAAACAAGACTCTGATCTGACCCAAAGAGGCTAGCAGTGAGTAGACGAAGAACAAACCGTAGAGAGTGAATGGCGCAGCATATGCTCGTGTTCATCCGTCAGTGCCTTTAGGGAAGCACGACCCAGTCAGAAACACTTACCCATGTCTTTGTCGGTTTGTTTGCTCTGCTCCTTTTTCCAGTGCTGCCGAGTCACACGTGTGGAAATCCGGGATTGATACCGAGAGGAATCATTCACGGGACGAGGTATAATATCGGGGACAAAATCCGCTACTCCTGCGTGATTGGATACGTCCTGGAAGGCCATGCTGTGCTCACGTGCATAGTGAGCCCTGGGAGTGGTGCATCATGGGACTTCCCAGCACCATTCTGCAGAGGTAAGATTTTTTTTTTTTTTAAAGGAATAAGCTTGAATAAAGGTGAAAGGAGGAATGGGGTAAAGTTTTCTTCGGAGACTTTCCTGTTTGTTCTGTACATTTATGACGTTTTCACATTTGAGGTTTTTTTTTCCCCCCCGGAACTGGGCTGTATACCCCAAGAGTTTGGTCCATTTGTTGAAGTGTGAAAGCTGTTTTTGAGCTCGCAAACCCATCAGTAGTTTCTGGACTAGGATACTTGGTGGTCTGGGACTCGCTTCAACTGCATCCGCTGTGTGTGTGTGTGAGAAAGATATCCACTCTCAGAATCTCCCACAGAAAAGAGACGTAATCAGTCCACATTCGGGAGCAAATCGTTTTATTTTGTATGAAAGCAATCCTGTGATTACGAGCCCCTCCCCCGCACAAACCCAGAATCGGTCCAAAAGTGTCGGACTCAGGATCTCGGGCCAAGTGTTAAAATGCCTTGAGAGCAGCTTTGCCATAAAAGCGCCACCGAGCCATTCACACATTAGGCAGACGCATACAGTAGGCATCAATTACCTTACCCTTATCAAAGTGATTTAAATGAATTGTTTCAATTAAATAACTTGTTGAGTAAAATGTTCCCTACAGTCTCGATGCACAGCAAAATATCTTGGCAAATATCTTGAAAGTGGTGTTGGTCAAATTCTTGAATATGATCAAATTCCATTGTAATATTTATCATCATGAGACGTAAATGTGAGCTAATGCTTTCTAGATGTAAAAAAAAATGTGTAGAAATAAGTTTAATAATCGTATATTTGGTTTATTGTAATCTTATAATAGGAAATACTAAATAAGTTAATCTATTATCAATATATTGCTAAAATGTTGTTGTTTTTTTGTAGTGAAATGGCTGTTTATCCATTTGAACTGAATAAAATGCATGCTTAATTGTTTGACAGTTTTTTTTGTTTTTTTTTTAATAATTGTTTCGATCAGCTGAAGGAGCATGTGGCGGCACGTTACGAGGGACAACAGGAACAATATCCAGTCCTCACTTCCCCTCAGAATATGAGAACAGTGCAGACTGCACATGGAGTATTTTGGCTGAGCCCGGAGACACCATTGCATTGGTGTTCACAGACTTCCAGCTGGAGGACAGATATGACTTTCTGGAGATCAGTGGCACAGAAGCCCCATCAATATGGTGAGTAAACAGACCGTGACTTCCACCGGGAGCAGAACGGCTTTATCTGTCCTCATCTTTGGCACGTGCCGTGCATTAAGAAGGACACGAGACCTGCAGATAATGAACCTAGCTCGATCAATAAAAAAAAATCACCACCTCATTGGTGACGAACGAAAACACAGGGGCTGATCCTATTCATTTCATAGCAGAGGTTCACTTGAGCGCACTCCTAGGTGGTTTCTTTTGGCGCTATTGTTCCTTTCTAAACTCTGTAAAGAAAACGAGCTGCCATCTCAATTGATCCCACGGATAGTTTTGAAAACGCATTGCTCCATTCTCTCTACTGTTCACGAGTTATTTCTGTTGCCGAACAGATGCTCGGTCTTTTTTAATTTACCGCTATACACATCCTTCTTCTTTGCAGGTTTCTTTTTCTATCGTGCTTCGATCTGCCGTTTTAACCTTCACGCTTCTTTTCTTTCCTCTTGCCTAATGGCAGACCAATTTTGAGTGCCACCACAGTGAGAATTCTGTGAGGCGACTATGGCTGAACTCCATTAACTTCACGCTCGGTGAATAAACATGTCCTCACACGTGATGGAGGGAGGCATTGAGGAGGCAGCCTGGTTTGCTTGGCAAACTCAATGAAGTGCTGTCACAGTTAATTTTTTTGAAAATTTGTTTTCTTTTTTTTTCTTTTTTCTTTTTTTTCTTTTTTTTCAATTTTTTTTTTTTTAGCTCTGCCAACCTCAGACCCGGCATCACATATTCTTCCTGAAATAGCATCATTTCACTAGTTTGGAGATGAAATGAATTCTTTATCACTTTTTTTTTTTTTCTTTTCCAGTCGCGTATATGTGGAAATTAATCCGTGCAGCCATTTGACAGATATAATTTCAGCACTGACATGGTCTGTTAAAGTGAACCGTTCTCTAAGAGGATCTGGAGCTTCTGCATGCTTTGCTTAAAGTTTTAGCTATAGGACATAGGGGCAGGTGGAAATGTCAAGATTGAGAATTCTACAGTGTCGGTTAATAGCCTTTGAGAGAGTGTCATTGAAATGGTTGAATGTGGCTCAAATTAGATCTGCTCAAAGGCAGTGTTTGCAATGTGGCTTAAGCAAAAAAAAAAAAAATTCCAAGCTCCAGTGAGCACTGGTGTCAAATGAAAATCAGATTTGAGCAAAATCAATCTTGTGTCCTGCTGCCTCTCATGTTGTCACCGTGAATGGCCCATCTGGAATGTGGCACTGCCCTCAGAAGAAAAAAAAAAAAACCCCTTTGACACCATCAAACACTGCTGCAAAGCTACAGTTGCTCATTAAATGGAAATAAGTCAATATAGGACTTCATGACAGCATTACTCCTGCCGTGTCAGATGCCAGCTTTTATTTGCTTTCAGCCTAATTAAAATGTTTTGAGAGAACTCACCCTAAAGTGATGTTTTGCTAAATGACATTTCATGGGCGAACAGATATGTTAGCCTTGCCATGGCTTCATTCTGTCCAAAACAAAGCTTGATTTTATGTCTGTCTGGTAAGAGCTTAAATAAAGATTCAGTTCTGAAATGCTTTCGAAAGGCGTACTCAATTCAGCTTAGTGTTACATAATACCTGCAGTCTCAGGAAAAAAAGGGTACTGAACTGTACATCTTTTAATATGTACCGTTAACATAACATAATTTATGGGACATTATTGAACCTGCAGTTTTCTAGGTAAAAATGGTGTATTCTTGAGGGTAATACCCAAGGGAATGGTACCGTTAGTACCTTTTCTACTGAGGTTGTACGCTGCATTTAAAGTATCCATCCATCGATACCGCTTAATCATTTTCAGGGTCACGGGGAAACCTGCAGCCTATCTCAGGGAGCATCGGGCACAAGGCGGGGTACACCCTGGACAGGGTGCCAGTCCATCGCAGGACACAATCACATACACACTCACACACCCATTCATACACCATGGACACTTTGGACTTGCCAGTCAGCCTACCATGCATGTCTTTGGACTGGGGGAGGAAACCGGAGTACCCGGAGAAAAACCCCCCGCAACACGGGAAGAACATGCAAACTCCGCACACACAGGGCCACGGTGGGAATCGAACCCCCGACCCTGGAGGTGTGAGGTGAACGTGCTAACCACTCGGCATGGAAATATGAAATATAACTGTGCGACAGTAACATGCGGTTATTGAAGGCAGGGCGCAAATACAGTCAGAGTTCAGAGCACAGGAAGGCAACGTCAAAGAATTCAGATTCATAATCAAAACGATAACGTAAACAAACGAGCATAAATAACCGAACTAATCAATGACTGAACACGGAACAGGTGAACACAATAGCATAGTAAATCCTTACTTTGTAATAATTGTATAATATTAACGCGATCAGTATTAGGTATGTTTAAACGATGTTCAGAAGCCCCCAAGATCTTTATAATTAGAGCAGCAGTTCTACAGTGTCCAGCTGAGATTATCCACTGAAGAAAGGGTGTGAATTGGGCCCAAACTGTTTTTAGGAAGTGCAATCTGTAGAGAATCCATGTGGGACCATCCATAGCAGCAGTGGCACTGAGTCACTGCTGCGAATAACTGCAGAAGCTCCAACACATCACTATATACAGGCATGGTTTCGAACCGCTGACTGTTCTGTGTCCTCTTTTGAACTCCTTCCTAAAGAGTGTAATTGATTAGAGTTTCAGAAAAAAAACAAAAACTGAGTCTTAACTATTTTAAAATGCTGTGGCTCTAGAGCCAGAGTAACTTTGCATCACGGTATTCATCACTTATCCTCTTTGATGAGAAATGTATTGATGAGAAAGAACCGAGACTGCGGCATAAACATTGCAGTGAAATTGATCACTCGATAGAATGGGAATACAATAGTATGATGCAAGAATTTAGTGATAATTTGTTATCCCCATGCTCTGTACTGTTCAAATATACTTTACCTCTACTATCTATGGAGAAAATTCTTACTTTGTTGCATTAAAAAAAAAAAAAAGATATATATTAAGGCACAGGTCGGAAGAGGAACTTTTTTAAAAAGCTGATTAAAAAATACAGGGCAATGATGATGAAAGTTGATAGACGACTGACCCATTATTGCTTTTCAGACGTAAAAACCCCACCCACAGCTCTGTAGCTCTTGCGTTTTAAGCAGAAATCTATGCTGCAGTTCACTCGTGGGTGGACAAATGTGTAAAGTGATCTATTTCACATTACACTGCAAAATGTAGATATTTTTCTACATTTTCGTCATTATATAGTCTTATTATTATAATTCATTGGCATTCACTTTGCAGACTTTTGTACTCCAAAGATGATTATATATAATGGAACATCCATTCATTTTTTTTTTTTTTGTGCCAACAGTAATGTTTCTGGTGTAAAATGGGTTTAAAATAGACTTTACTGACCGCCATGTTTCAGTTCATTACCATTAGTATTTATTTTATTGCAGTCCATAAATTTACATACATTTCTTCCCTGTTTCTGTTTTTACTGCAGAATTATAATAATAATTATTATTATTATTTTATAAAAAAAAAAAAACATTTCCACATTAAAAAATGCAAAACCGACAGTATTCGCTCTCAAATCTGTAGTTTCGCAGGCGTCAGGATTCAGGAATTATGTAGGTACTTATTTATTCTAAAAGAAAAAAAAAAAATTTATAATTTTTTTGATGTTGATGTTTTCTTTGGACCATGTAAAGCAACGGATGCCCCAAGCCTCATTTCAAATCATTTGCTGGTCAACAAAACAAGAGAATCTTGTTTTTATTTTTCCACTCTGATCATCACTTCATATGCTAAACATTATCATTATCTTCATTTACTTTTCATTGCTTTGATGCTGTTGTAATACTAGATAACGGTTGCACCCATCAGAGTGTAGGTGTCCCCAAGATAAAGACTTAACGGACTGGTTTTCACAAAAGAATGGGCATCTGGCAGATCAACAGCTGGCATTACCTGCTAAATTCAATGTGTAGTCGGTCTCCCCTTTTGATATACTATATAGAATGACTCACAGTTCTTCATCAACTGTGCAAGCAAAGTCCTTCTCAGATGATTTTAATGTACATGTCGTTAAACCTGCGAGAAAGGTTCACAGGGCATCTGGTTGAGGCTAGAGGTGTGCATCAGGACTGGCATCCTGACACAACAGAAAAAAGTTGTGCAGGTGAGAGGCGCTGCAGGGGAGCGGTCAGATATGAATTTCGTGGAAGAATCAAAGACCACATTCAGTAACATGAATGTACAACGATCATTCATTCATCCTTAGTAACAGCCTGGTCAGGGTGACAGCGGCTCAAATATGGCTATTAATTTGTTTATATTTTGGGAGATAGTGCCACCTAAATTCATTATAATATTCTGCAGGCAATTTTAAAAGTGATATTTGAGACTAAATAGCGATTCCTGGTCCAGCTGTGATATGTTTCCGGGGCATAGAAGTAGGCTTTTTTTATTTTCTCCTATTTTCTCCCCGATTTGGTCACTCATCAGTTCCCGTCCAGCAGCCATCCCTCCCCTATCACACAACAGCTGCAGTACCAACCGGGGAGCTCACAGACACCCACGATTGTCTATTACCACTGCGATTGACAGGGGAGACAGTATGCGATGCCTCTCACCTAGAGAGCACGGCCAATTTTGGCTCCCAGGCATGGATGGGTGTGGCAACTTGTGATCATCTGATGCGGCAAACAAGCAGTAGAGTTTCTTTAAAAAACAAAACAAAAAAACACTTCTGGTTTAGACCACATTCCTTTTTTTTTTCTTTTCTTTTTTTTTATGCATGTTCTCTCAATTTGCACATTTCTTCCGGTCGGCTCTGGTTTCTTCCCACCTCCCAAAAAGCCTGCCAGTAGATGGATTGGATTCCCCAGGTGTGAATAAGTGCGCAGATGCGGGGTAATATTGCTCTGCGATCGAATGTTTTCCTTCCCATCCAGGTTGCATTTACTGCCTCATGCCCAGTGCTCCTTTAATCGGCTCCGGCGCCGCCATTACCCCGACAACGACGAAGCATTTACTGAAGAATGAATAATAACATTTCTACTCTATAACATTTAGATGGATTATCGGAAAGATGCAGACTCATACACTGTGATTATGCTCAAAACACCCCATGTCAATCATAATCCGATCTGTAGACACCGCACTTATCACGTCATTCCGTTAAGTACACATGAGCTGGATGAATATTGCAGCAACCTTTTAAATAATATACAGATTTTCCTCTCTTTGAAGACTTTACTGCTTTTTAGTTATTTAGTAGATTTCTTACTTAAGGCTTTCCTCAAATTTACTATGTGCATCAGAGATGCATCTGGTGCTACCGGGTTTTATCCGAACATTTGTTGTAAGAAATGAAAAGGTGCTGAGAAATAACTGTGCTGAAGTACCTAAACAATCGTACTGTTTCAACTAACGCCACTATTTGGATCAAGACTGTATAATTTGGCAAAGCATGTTGTGTACCAGATGTGTACTAAGTGTACCACTTGTTTTTCCGAAAGCGTCTGATTGCCTGTAAATAAAAGATGAATAAGGTAATGTGGTATCATTCAGATGTGTAACTAAACGTGGATTGCGGTAGGAAATCGAGCATACAGAAGAGTAATGTGGTTAAAAAGGATTGCTGCAAGATCTTTCTTAAATCTTCAAGAACACAGAGAGCTATAATAATAATAATAATAATAATAATAATAATAATTTTTTATTATTCTTATTATTTTATCTCTGATTATGGACACACACAGATTTTTATTATTTTTATTTAAATGTGGTTTATAAAACCATTTTTTCCCCTACCTCTTCTCACACTGTCCTCCAGTGTTACTTTCTTAGAAGCAAACTCTTCTTGCTCTCTTTCATTCACTGCTTGTTCAGCACCGACTGCCCCTTTACGCTCCACTGAGCTTCACTTTCCTGAAAAGAAATAGAGGGGCCTCGAACAGCACCCTATGTTAATTGCAAGTCACAGCAGTTTAATGGCAGACTTCAGTTCAGCGCTCTCTCTCTCTCTCTCTCTACCATTCTCTCTCTCTCTCTCTCTCGCTCTCTCTCCCCACCCTGTCTCCCCCCTTCAGTCTTACCAGTAGATGATCTCCTTCAGAGGGAGCAGGAACAGGTACAACAGTAAACGGTAAATGAATAATCTGACCAGACCGCAACACTGAAATAAATTCCTTATAAGATGCCGGATAAAAACTGTCCCTGTTAATTTTCCATAGAATTTCAGCTGAGCAAAAAGCCTCTCGGAATATGTACAGAATTCGGAGACACCTGTGGATATCGTAGTAATATGCAAGTGTAGTAGTCAGACATGGGCAGTGGTGGCTCAGTGGATATGGTTGCTGAACAGAAGGTCAGGGGTTCAAGCCCCAGCTGCACCAAGCTGCCACTGGCTGGCCCTTCAGCAAGGGTCTTAACCCTGTCTGCTCTGACACCATGTTACATGTCTCCAGTCCTGGATCAGAGTCCAGTCTCCGGACGTTTTCTGTATTGACTTGGACTTGTCTTTGCATCGATTTTGTTACATATGGTCTCGGTCTCATTGGACAAAACAGATTTTTTCTTCTAGAAAACGTAGCTTAATCACTGGCACAATGCACAAAGTAAAGGCTTGTCCTGGAAAAGGATTTTATGGTGGTCAGTTATATGACCTCGGCATGTTCCAATGGTTCATGAACATGCTTCTGAACATGAATTAGTCTGATCACTCTACCTCGGTCAACTCCAGTGTTATTGCAGTGTTTCTGTGCCATGTGTGCAGTATATCATGTAATGCTTTATCCAGATTGTAATGATTGTGTTATTGAGGTCGGTCCTTAGAATAGTTGCTACTTTTTTAGGGGTCGAGCCCCAAAGGGGCAAAGGCCTTTATTGTTTTCTTTCTTCTTCTCCTTCTTCTTCCTTCATCTCCTTCTCTTTCTTCTTCCTTCTCATTCTTCCTTCTCTTCTTTCTTCTCCTTCCTTCTTCTTCTTCTTTCTCTTCTTTCTTCTTCTTCTCCTTTCTTCTTCTCTCTTCTTCCTTCTTCTTCTTCCTTCTTCCTTCTTCTTCTCCTTCTTCTTTCTTCTTCTTCTTCTTCTTCTCCTTCTGCTCTTGAGTCTATGGCAGCCCATGGAACCGCTTGCGGGAAAGTTATGCATTTGGCACACAGATAGAGGACAGTCTGATGTGTTTAAGACAGCATATTTGGAGTCTCTAACTCAATCCCTCTAGCGCCACCAACTGTCCAAAATTGCACTCACGTTTACGTTAATAACTTTTGAACCGTGAGTCCCAGAAACAAAATAATTTCCCCCTCGGATTCCTCGGATCAAGGATTCGATTGCACCATATGATGTCATTTTCTGTCATGAAAATTTTTCTGCCATTTTGAATTTTCTGAGAAACCTACTTTTTTGAGCTTGTCCTAGACCGAGTTGCACGAAAATCGGCCTGCATCATCTAGATACACTTATGACAGTTATTCACAGAATTTTTATTAAACCATACCGTTTTTGAATGGCGTTTCAACGAATTCAACAAAGAGCACGGCAAAATGGACGTGACAATATGTCTCCGTAACGCTTTAGCGTATACAGATCAAACTTATTAGTTGTCATAGCCATAGCTCCTAGTGGTTACGAGACATGAAAAAAGCACATTTTCGCTTCTAACTTCTGAACAGTTTGTCATAAAATTTGTTTATGCTTTAGATCACCACTGGCTTGCAGCATTTTTTTTTTTTTTTTTTTGGTTTCCTACTAGTGTACGAAAGATTTAGCATTTGAAGCATGCAAAAAAAAAAAAAAAGGGTTTCACAATTAGATTGGCACCTGAAGACCTGAATCTAACTGCCACAACATATATTTTGTTTAAGGAGTGACAAGTTAAGCATCAGCCAAGCCAGTTTTCCATCTCTACAAAGGACGCCCCATAGTCGAGGCTCATACTCTTGCTGTCATTGCTTCACTCAGCGTGCAGAGCCCTCACCATGACCTGCAGACAAAGGCATGGAGAGAGCTCACATCACATAGCACAAAGTTTACACACCTTAAGCTCCATCAGAGGAGAACTTTTAATAGGCACCCTGGTATGTGAAGAAAAGAAAGAAAACGAAAAGAAAAAAAAAACCCGCTTCTGCTGGAAGATGATGCATCTGGAAAAGATCAAAGAGGTGTTGCAACCACATAGTCCCCTGGGTTTAAGAAAACAAGCTGTACGGATTTTCCCTTGTGAGGAAAACATTTTAAAATGATAATTTATTTGAAAATGATATTTTGTAAGCAGTTTCAGTCACATTACTCAGTGGTGGTGTTCACAGTGCTACATGACACCTGATGTCCCTTTTGACTACTGAAATTAGCCTAGAGTGTATAAACGAATTAATATCAGTAAATTATTCAAACATATCAGCAATACACTGAGCTATAAAAGTCAGTCTAGAAAGTGACCCTGTGAACACACCGTCTTGCATTATCGACTTACCTCAACCCCATTTTCATGCTAAATCAGAATAAGATGTATCAAGTGAGATACTGTATGTTTTCTGGATTTTACATGAATGAAACTGGCTAAAGACATTACCCCCCACTCTGAACCCAAACCTTTTGTAAATCTTCGTGAAAGTTGGCTTATAATTTCTTATTAATTTGTGTGAGTTGGTTTAAACAAATATGTATTAAGCCACATGTTCCAGTATCGCAGTCTGTGGAATGATTATTTTTCTTTAAAATAAATAAATAAATAAATAAATAAATAAACAAAAATCCCCCCAGTTAAAAGTGTCCCTGGCTACGAAGAGTACTTTACTTTCTACCCTAATGTAATCCATTATAGTAATCGTATAATATAGAAAACGTATAGCATAGTAATCCAGCTTTATTATAATAGTTGAATATTATAGCAAGCCCTGATTGTTATGATAATACTATAGTATAGTATGCTAAGCCCTGATTGTTCTAGATATAGTAAAATATAGTAGTGTTAGTCCTGCTAGTTATAGTATAGTATAGCATTGTGAGCTCTGATTATTATAGTATTACTATCATATAGTGCCATGCACCCTGATTATTATAGTAATAATATGATGTAGTACAGTAAACCCTGGTTGTTATAATAAAAGTATAATAAAACCCTGATTATAGTAATATTATGGTAAAGCATAGAAAAACCCTGATTCTTATGGTAATCGAGTAATATAGTACAGTAAACCCTAATTGTTATAGTAATAGCATAGTAAAGCACATTTTTGTTTGTTTGTCCTGATTGTTATATCAGTGGCATATACATACATCGTCTATATATTGTAGTCTATGCAAGTATAGCATAGTATACTGTACTATAGTAACCCCTGATTATTAAAGTAAAGAATAGTATAATATACCAAAGCCATGGTTATAAGAGTTGAAGTATAGTATAGCAAAATAATCCCTGATTATTATAGTAATAGTATAATATAGTGCAGTATGTCCTGATCGTTATAGTAATTGTATAGCATAATAATCCCTGATTATTGTAGTAGTAGTGTAGTATAGTAAGCCCTGATTGTTAGTGTTAGTAAGATCTAGAAAAAGTGTAGTATAGTAAGCTCTGGTTATTACAGAAAAAGTATTGTATATTACAGTAAGCCCTGATTTATAGTATAGTATAATATAGTATAGTAAGCAGTGATTATTATGCGTTCCGCATATTCTAGTGACTTGCTCTGGTAGTGTACACACACATTTCAATAGTTGTTGCTTTTAGTGAAGGCCATCAGTCAAGTTCTCCTAAAATGACAAAAGGCCAAAATAAGAATGCATGCTCTGGCCTCACTCCAAAAAAATATAGCCCCACTTTACTGTTTATCATAGTCTTAATGGCCTTTTTGGAAAACACACCCACACGCTGCCCTTTTCCAGTCTCGATTTACAGCAAGCGTGTATCATTTTACAGCACAAATTGCCTTTTCAAGCATTCGATTTCTATCGCCGATTTTGCTTATTAGATTCTGCTATTTTTCCCCACTCCAGGCTCACTGGCATGAATCTGCCATCGCCCGTCATCAGCAGCAAGAACTGGCTGCGGCTGCACTTCACATCTGACAGCAACCATCGGCGGAAAGGATTTAGTGCCCAGTACCAAGGTAAGTGTGGTGAGGAGAGGCCCTCCTGAGGCTGGTACATGTGGAGCGCTTGGCAGTGAGCAACTGCACGCCGCCTGGTGTGCTGTACTTGTAACGTGGCTAAATAAAGTGTGGTGTGTGTAGAGACACGGAGCAGCAGTAAGCTGATCTGCCAAAGCTCGCATAACATCTGATTATTAAAACAGGAAACAAATTGTGAAAGTAATAGATAAATTTGCATCTTTCGTATGAATAATGCAAGCCAAGACATTTTTATATTATTTTCATGAAATGGCTGATGATCTGGGAGGCAATTTGCATAATGAGCAGGTGATGCGGTGCGTCCTGGGCGAGCAGAGCTTGGGATTTTGGGTCTGGGAATATAAAGTTGCTCATGGACTCTAAGCATCTGTGATGTTTTCTTTTTATGTGATAGGATTTTTAAAATAATTTTAAAAAAAGAAAGAAATTGGTGCACGTTTAATAGTGTGTTTATATACACATTTGGTAAAAGTGATATTTTGTACATACACACGCACTGTATCTATGCGTGTGCGTGTATGTAAAGTATGTGATGTATGTATATATGTATGGATGTATGTAAAGAATCATGTAGTGTGATGCGCAATGATTGTCGTTTTAGAATTGCTAAGGCGTGGGTTACTGTGTTATGCGATTGTAGCATCATAATTTATTTGAAAAGAACACTGCTTTAGCCCACTGGCTTCTCATTATTCCACATTTTAATTTGATTATAGCCCACAGCTGGAGTGATGTCATACAGTGAGAAAATTACCAAAAAAATGAATTTACTTCGCGATTTTTTGGCTCATAATTGGCTTCCCTCCCAATATAATTACAAGCCTATAACTCCTCAGTGGCCTTGAAGCCCAAATTAGCTTGATACAAACACAAATAGCAGTTCCATAACATTTCCTGCCAAATCTGCTTTTATGTCTTGATATCGAGGGTATGTTACCCGCTCAGGTGAAATTCATGTGACGTGCTTCGCTCTCATCATCCATGACCGACTTTAAATCCACATTTCAAGGCTCTGGCATTTTTGTCGGAAAGAATAGCCAAAACATCAAGTCTGAAAGTATCATGGTGCGAGGATCCATGAAACCATGATGCATTGATGAATGTGAATAAAAGAGAGACATAAATATAAGCTAAGGGTGTCGTTAAAGTGTTGTTAAATGATTTCATCCACCGATACAAGAGGCTAAAGAATAAAGACCCCCACATTAAAATTTTTAAATAACTGTTTATGTACCTATAGACTTTTTATCTCAGTTAACCCAAGTGTTTTCATTTCAAATGAATGTATTTGTATAGCGCTTTTAACAATGGACGTTGTCACAAAGCAGCTGTACAGAAATATATACATTTCAGATCTAAATTTTAAACCGATAAATTTATCCCTAATGAGCAAACCGGTGGCGAAGAAAAACTCCCTGAGATGATACGAGGAAGAATCCTTGAGAGGAACCAAGCTTGAAAGGGAACCCATTCTCATCTGGGTGACGCCGGATAGTGTAATTTTAAATAGTTCCCTTCTATAACTGTGTAATCAGGAAATTCACCACAGTCTCAACATGATATCCATTCCGCTGAAGTCATGACCTGTCCACCAATGGAGACCCGAGCCCAAAGTCTGTTTGTACAATTGTTCGTGACAATCGAGGTCCCAAGACCTTCACCGTAACCGCAGTCCCAAGACACCGCTCAGTGAACAAGTATTTTAAAATGTATGTTTTATTTTACAGACATTTATGGGCTAGCCAAAGCTCAAAAACATAAACAAGAGCTGTCTGGTGTTCATGGAACATTCAAAAAGCACTTCAGATCAGTTTGAAAGAACTGTGTGCCATCATGCTTCTTAAAGCAGATTGCTCCAAGCATGAATTTATTTATTTATTTATTTATTTATTTATCCCCCGCCCATTTCATCTTTGCCCTCTTCTCTCTACAGTGAAGAAGGCCATCGAGCTGAAGTCCAGAGGGGTGAAAATGCTTCCGAATAAAGACACAAGCCACAAAAATGCAGTCTGTAAGTACACTTTCAACCCACTTTGACTTCACTTTGGACGATAAGACCGAAAGAGTTCAATAATGAACCACGCAGCTAAATTGGAACGAAAAGTAGTTGTGAATTTCAGGAATCTGTCAGTTTGGTTTAATGCATTCATCCAAGTGAGTTCAAAGCAGTGAAGCTCCAGAGCAGATCTGCAGCTGAAGCATGTTCCTCATAAGACAGGAAATATGCACACATTTTAATACACGGTCAGAGGCAGAAATGTCAAGCAGTGAGACCTCAACATCTTGATAACTCGTTTGCCTTATTTCAATTTAGTCGAGCCAAATTGATCCAAATGAACATCTGACAAAATCTCAAATCCTTAATAACCAGATTACAATGCATCAAACTATCCTGTATCCAGGGCCGTAGCTAGGGAGCTCTGGGCCCTCTGAAAAAATATCGATGTGGGCCCCCGCCGTCCTCCACCCATATTATATACGATATAAGATATGAGTATAATAAAAAGTCACTTAAATTACTCATTTTTCTTCGTGTTTTCTAGACAGTATTGTTATCTAAAACCATATCACCTCAGCTGCCGGCAGGTCTGTAATCCTTGTGATACGCATATCATATTTTCCCCCGCGTGTTATACAAACCAACTCTATTTACATAATAGCGCAAAATAGTGCTTATCTTCATTACGTTTCCAGTACCCAAGATTTATCCCCCCCCCGACATTTTCAATCACTCAGTCTCCTGTTCTTCTACGTACTGTAACTTAACTTCAAACTTCAACTGTTCTCAGAGCGGCCTCAGTTCTGATTGGTGACGTTCACTAGCTGCGTGGGACTTTTTATCGGGTCCCTCTGCTGTTTGTCACTGACTTAGATGAAATAATTAACAACCATCGGACTAAACCATTTTTAGGGAGGGGAGAACAGATATTTGGAATACTTCTTTCAGGAAAGGAAAAAAAAAAGTGTGTATATATGTGTTATATATATATATATATATATATATATATATATATATATATATATATATATATATATATATATATATACTTTTTTTTCCTTTCCTGAAAGAATATATATGTATTACAACTTCAGCTTGTATACCTGAGAGTTTAATGAAAACCATTAAAATGGAAGATACTATAATTATTCATAGAGTAGGGGCCTATATAGCGTAACTACTGGATTTAGTGGGGGCCCCAATAATTGTCACCACCTTTCACCCCACTAGCGACGGCCCTACCTGTATCAATAATAATTGTGATTCTCGGCTTCTTTTAGGAGGACCTGTAGCAATTAACCAACCAAAAAGGCTCCTGACCTTAACAAACTTGCTGCTTTGCTTTGTCTGTAGAATACATGTAAACAAGTCTGTGGAGTTCTCCCTAGCACATAATGTACTACTGTAAAGCAGAATGCAATGTGTCTCATAGGGTGTGCATATGCTACGCATTATAAATCTTCTGCATACAAACATGAGCTTGGTCTCTTATGTGTCATATATATATATATATATATAGAGAGAGAGAGAGAGAGAGAGAGAGAGAGAGATACCTCTGTTGACTACAGAGAACAACTTTTCAAGCGTATAAGTACAATCAGAGGTTAAGGCCACATCAAGCAGAAGGGTATGACAGTTGATAAAAGGTTTTGGTGGACTTGTAGAGGTGTACTGCAATGACACCGTCTGTACATACATGCTCATAAATACAATTTCCATTGCCTATAATGTGCTTATATTCAGTTATGAACTTGATCCAGATTCACTGATTGGTGATTTGAGATTTGACATTCCCTAGAGACTCTGACTAGGACACTGCTATAACCCCAGGAACTTGATCAATGCTGTTGACTCAGACTTTGACTTGGGCAGATGAATAGGACTGTGCATGTGACTTGGGTGTGAAAAATGAATAAGCTCATACTTGAAAGCTGAGGGTTAGTCAACTGATGATAACACGAGCCCTGGCACTGAGCAGGTAATACAATTCTGCTAATTAACTGTGTAACATATATTAAAGATATATCCTCTTAGTTATAGTGTCTCTTTATATTGTATCCCTGGGCTATGAACCAATTTACTTCAAAAATGGAGCATTTAGTATATACTGATGACTCTAGGCCAGGCCTTTTCTACGCTCTAAGTTTAAAGAGCAGAGAATGATGAAGCATCTCTTGTTATAGCACCCTAAAAAAAAGTATGATTGCTCTTGCATGAAATTAAATTTAATTGAAATCATCATATAAAATGTTTTAGATTTAAGGGGTGGTGCTTTAAGAATGTTTTATAATATGGTATTTAATTCCAAACACTATAGAAGAAGAAGCGAGAGAGAGAGCTGGGGGGGGCTGTTTCTGTGCTCTATGCCTGAAGCAGAATCTGAGAGATGACCTAATGTGATTTTGGTCGGCAAATGTACCTGGACAATGCCAGAGAGTGATGTAGTGTCTGAGGTGCGAACACAAACATGCGGAGGCTCTGGAGAGCTGGAGATTGTGACGGGCGTGTGCTATGACCTTTTCTTTCTTTTCAGTTTTTTTTTTTTTTTTACTTCTACTCTCTCTGTTTCACTCCCTCACTCATTCACTTTAGCTCCCTCTCTCTCTCTTTCTCTCTTTTATGGAAATAGCCACCAAAGCACGCTGAGACACCTTCCTCCAGCCTATTTGTTGTTTTATGGTGGTGGTGGGGTTTTTTTTTTTGTTTTGTTTTTTTTTGGAGTTCCCTCTGCAAGCCTCATAAACTACTTCGAACTCATGTTGTTTCTTTCCTCTTAATCTTCTGCTCCCAGCTCCATGCAAAAGTCCCCATTCTCCCACTCGAACAGGTGGTGTTATATTTTAGCATTTCCCAAATGAAACATTTCATTTAAGAGCAAACCGAACGGAAATCAGGAGCAAGTGCAGTTGGGCCCGCTCTGCTTCGTTCTTTTAGGGGTTGATTTTATAGCCAATAGAGTGAAATTTATCTTTGATTAAAACTAATGGCCCTGATCTTGTTATAACATGAAGAAATGATTTAGTGTGCTTTTTTCTTTTTTTTTTTTTAAACCGTGGATCACTAATACACTATATTTCCTGGCCCCGCTAAGCAAATTAAGCTGCTCTATCAACATTTTTTCAGTACTCTGACTGTAAGGGTTTATTTTCAGAATGCTGGCTTATGTTTAAAATTCATACAACATTTTATTGCCTTGTTAAACTGCATGAACTGATTTTTTCCCCCCTTCTATATATGTAACATTTCCTTTCTCTTTCTTTCATGCAGTGAGCCAGGGAGGATTGACGGCAGACATTTGTCCGGATCCAGGGATTCCAGAGAACGGGAAACGAATTGGCTCCAGCTTCCAGTGGGTGCTCCCTCTGCTCCTCTTATCTGCTGCACTTGTCCTGTGTAATGGGAGTTTCATGGCACGGTTGTAATTAGAGGCAGCCCTGCTGTTTGACATTATGTAGTTTGATCCTCCATCGTCACTGCTAAGGACATAAAAGTCAGAGCTGCTCAATAGGTCTCAAGCTCCGCTGGGAGATGATCCCTTTGTGGAGCTCGGGTAGTATCAATTCTACTCAAGTCACAGCAGGGCCCAAGAGTCTTCAACCTGGAACCGTTTTCATCCCATTAGTTTTCGGGTTGGCACGTTGGTTACGGGTGCAGAAGTCTTAGACACATGCAAATAAATGCTGTAAAGCAAAAATGCCTTGAAAAATGATGCAATGAAACACTTCCAGATAAAAACTATACTATAAAAAGTTGTAAACAGTAATAAACCAAGACTAACAAAGTCAGTATTTGTTGCGAAATCCCTTTACTTTTTAAACCTGCATCAGAAGTCTCCGGTACAATTTGTACAGTTTTATGAGGAAATTAGCTGGTAAGTTTCACTGGGCATCTTGGGGGAAAACCTGCCCAATTTTTTCGGAGGACTTCTGCATCTGTTTTTGCAGTTAAAACCCAACAGACCTCATTATGGGGTTTTGTTCTTTTGTATGAAAAGTGGTTACGTAATATGTTCCTTTCTTTACTGACCGACAAACATTTTTCGGTAACATTTGTGCGTATGCACGTATAAGTGAGAAGGTATTGAGATTATTTTGACCACTTCTGTCAATGAGCAAGAGTGAAATCGAATAAGGCGTTCAGATATTTTTTCAGAGAGGCAAAAAAATATGTATTCCAATTTCAAATATGTTGGATCAAGTAAAATATGATATCAATTTTTGATACATATTGCATTTATGTAAAATTTATTTAAAAAGCATTTCTTGATAGCCAACTCAACTTTGGGATTTTATTTTAATGCTGCTCTAATGAAACTGGCCGTACTATTGAGATATTATTGAGTGAGGTAGGTTTATTGACTGAAAAGTCAAGGTCCAGGTGCTGATGTAAGGACTTGTGACTGTGAATTGATTTGCATGTACCTATTTAAATGACGAATAAGAGAGAAACTTACAGTGGATTGTTTAGCCGGTGACGTTCTGACAGTTATCTTTTTTTTGTTTGTTTGTATGCTTTTTTCTTTTAAAAAAAAATAAAATAAAAAAAACCTTGTTTCTCTCCAAACCTATTCTAGTGTTGGAGCCAGCATCCAGTTCTCTTGTGATGACAGCTATGTGCTGCAGGGATCAAAGAGCATCACTTGCCAGAGAGTGACGGAGACCCTGGCCGCCTGGAGTGACCACAGGCCGATCTGTCGAAGTGAGTGTGAATGCGGCCCTGAGCAGACACTTTCTGTAAAGATGCTGTCAGATCCTGTTAAGTGAGATGTGCAGTGCATACAATGCAGAGAAAGACAATGCTAGAAAGACAATCCAGTGCAATCCACTGTTTTAGCTCTGGAAGCATTTGGCATCAGAGAGGTACATACTGTATGACCTACAGTGGTGCATTAAAGTTTGGGAACTCTTTAAGAAATGTCTGTATATCTGCATAAATATGACCTAAAACATCATAAGAAGTCCTAAAGGTAGACAAAGAGAAATCAATTAAACAAATGAGAGAAAAAAGTCAGGGGTTTGAATCAAGGGGATGACTAGCAGGTGTGAGTGAGCGCCTTGTTTTAAGGATTTAAAGAACAAGGATCTATCAGAGTCTGATCTTCACAGCACTCGTTTGTGGAAGTGCATCATGGTACGAACAAAGTAGATTACTGAGGACCTCACCTCAGAAAAGTTGTTGATGCTCATCAGGCTGGAAAAGGTTACTAAACCATCTCTAAAGAGTTTGTACTTCACTAATCCACAGTCAGGGAGACTGTGTACAAATGAAGGAAATCCATGACCATTGTTACCCTCTCCAGGAGTGGTCGACCGATAAAGATCACTCTAAGAGCAAGACGCTTAATAGTCCACGAGGTCACAAAGGACTTTGCAGTTTGCTAAAGATCATGTGGACAAGCCAGAAGACTGTTGGGAAAATGTTTTGAGGATGGATGAGACTTTTTGGGTTAAATGAGAAGTCTTACACATTCCAGTATAAGATCCTTATCCCATCTGTGAAACATGGTGGTGGTGGTAGTAACATGGATTGGTCCTGTTTAGCTGCACCTGGGTCAGAAGGACTTACCATCATTGATGGTACAATGAATTCTCAATTATACCTTCAAATTCTCAGTATCCCAGAGTTGTAACTGTTCTGTACTGAGGAATGAGCAGGACTGATCAACAGTCAACGGAAACGTTTAGTTGCAGTTATTTCTGCACAAGGGGGTCACACCAGACACTGAAAGCAAAGGTTCACATACTTTTGCCACTCACAGCTATGTAATATTGGATCATTTTCCTCAATAAATAAATGACCAAATTTACCATTTTTGTCTCATTTGCTTAATTAGGTCCTCTTTATCAAGCACGGCTGTAGCTATAAAACAGCTACATGCATGTGCTGCATAAGTGATATGACACTTGAACTGTAACGTCTGATTCACGAAGGCAAGTGCGTAAACTCGGCATGGTCTTTATTACAGCAATCCGAAATAATAATCATAATCAGTGTCCATAGCTTGGGTCAAAAAACAGGAAGGCGGCATCAAACGAGAGGGATCCATATTCGAGAACGGAAACGCGCAAGACTCGGAAAACCAGAATAAATAAGGCTTAGCAATGCACAAATGCACTCGACAAATGTTTGTGGTGAGACAAAGGGGGGTAAAAAAAGAGATAGAAATAGACAAACTAATCGAACTGCAACACCGAACAGCTGAACACAGGATAATTAACCAATAATAAGTTAGGGACTAAAACCAAAACATAAGCCACATTCGAAATCTAAACAAAAGCACAGGAAGAACTAAACGAGCGAAGGCAGATCTCACGGCTCTGGGCGCCACACATCGAGAGGGGAAATTGGTGCCAATTATTCTGTTCGTAATATAATATCTAGCTGTGTACGGTTTTTGTTTGTTTGTGCATGAGACATTCATTTAAATAAATTACAAAGAAATTATCAGGGAACGTACCAGTGAATAAATAAAGCGGAGTCACGGGGTTGTAGATATGAAAACGTTGCTAATTAAATATGTGCGTCACTACACAGCTAAACTCCACAGGTTTACTTGTGAAGTAAATGAAATAATTACACAGCTTTACGCAATGCCTTGACAGACTCAGTTCGACCTGGATGCAGATATTTATGGGAATTCACACAGGACAACATGAAATAGTTTGAAGCTTGAGTGGTTTGATATAATTGTACGTTAAGGCAGAGGTGGGTTGAGTAGTCAAACTTTTTGCTCAAGTAGAAGTAAAACTAGTTCTAAGAATAATTACTCAAGCAACAGTAAAAGTAATGATGTTAATAATGACTTGAGTAAGAGTAATAAAGTATCCAATGAGAAGACTACTCAAGTGTGACTGTGGCTCAGGTGGTAGAGTGGGTTGTCCACTAATCATAGGGTTGGTGGTTCGATTCCCGGCCCACGTGACTCCACATACCGAAGTATGTGGGCAAGACACTGAACCCCGAGTTGCTCCTGATGGCAAGTTAGCGCTTTGCATGGCAGCTCTGCTGCCATGCAATTGGTGTATGGGTGCATTGGTGTATGGGTGAATGAGAACCAGTGTAAAGCACTTTGGAAAAAAACCGCTGTATAAGACCATTTACTAGTTACCTGGTGTGTTTTCTCCCTTGTTTCGTTTAGACATACAGTATATGAACATGGCAATTGCGCTTGGATCCGCCCCCAAACAATCGGGATTGCAAACGAACTCTGGAGCGGTTCGTTTCTGAATAGTGTGTGAATTATACATTGACTTTCGGGGGGTGGTGGGGGGAGATTAACTAGTATGTGTAATGCAGATGAGTGCGTCAGTGAATCACTGTGCTGTATCCTTAAAACAGCACACACACACAAATACTTTAAATGCTATAATTCATACTGTTCAGCTTTATGTGATGAATAGTGCCATGAATGCCTTAAAAAGCAGCATGTACTTTCTAAAGTACTCTTTAACTAACTTGTCTTTTCTTGCCAGTAAAAAACCGCCTTATGTCTGTTCCCTTACTCTTACTCATGACATCTGAGTGCAAATAAGGTCTCTGTTATTTATATGTGAAAAGGTCAATGCATTAAGTTTCAATTTATTACTAACGTAAACAATACACTGATAAAATGGACATTCGTGAGTTGTGAGGTTTTTGTATATCTCATTTATGACAAAATGATATTTAAGTGATTCCTAATCATTTCACTGCTGAGTGGATGATCATGAGAGAATCTGCGCGCACATGTAGATTACTGTCACTATAGTAAAAGACATAACTTCCATGCGGGAGACGGTCTAATTGATATTTTCGAGGTTGTAAATTAGACCTCAGAGTTGTATGCGGTTTTAATTAACAGTATATAATCAGCTTGCTTCATTCACACTCAAGACTTTCTGAGCTATTTAGATTAGGACATTTATTTTCCCAGAAAAAGTGTCTTTCCCACACTTCTGGTATCTCCTGTACGATCTCCGTTGCATTTCGGTTGATGAAGCGAGCCATCGCGCGGTAATTCCCATGTTTAGACTACTGCACGCGCTCATGCATTGACAATTGCATGACCCATTTTAGGGGTGGGCAAATTTGTACTGCGTTTTCTTTTCAGAGCCATTTTTCACTATTAAAACTTAGTAGTATGTGAAAAATTTAAGACCCTCCCAGACACACATATTGTTTGACATCCTTTGGGGGGATCAAGCCTTATTTAGTGGGATCATACACACCCCCTCCCCGTAACGTCCCCCATACATACACCCCCCCGCCCCCCACTCCACCCCGTGATCACACCCTGACATTAACGGAGGTATGCCATTGAATGTTGTGAAGTAAAAGTACATTTCTGTGATTAAAAATGAACTTGATTAAGAGTATATGTCTGGCCAGTTAAACTATTCTTAAAAGTACATTTATTTCAAAAAGTTACTCAAGTAAATGTAGCACGTTACTACCCACCTCTGCATTTAGGTTCAATGGAATTTGGACATCATTCCTGACAATCAGTTAGTACCTGTAAAGCAGTCCATTGTAATACTCCAAAATAAACAAAATTGACCAAATATAAGGTGTAATCTTAACCAGTTATTATCAACGTATGCTTAATTTCTAAACCGAAGCATTCTCAAAAGCATTTAGATTTAGATTTTTGCCCAAGAATCAATTGTTTTGTTTTTTCCCTTCATATTCAGTTTTTCCCAAGCATCCGTCTAACAAATTAATTACACATGATGTTTGCTTTAATTATGCTGTGTCATTTTGAGTGCCTACCCACTGTGCCTCTCTTTGCATCTCACAAATACACTAACCTGGACAGAAACCTCATTTAAATGCAAAAGTTTAATTAAACTTTTGCTTACTTTGGCAAACATGTCTGGTGGTTAATTTGTAAGTGGTGGGTTGAGGAAAGAGCTCAAATGTAAGCGGAGGATGCAGAAACAGAGATTTGAGTAATGCATGCTAATATTTTAAAGTTTTCTTTAACATATATACTTTTTTTTCCCCCTGTACGATCCTGTTGCTGTGAGTGTTTGTGATGGCTCAATGCCTAAGATGACCATGTAGTAGAAGACTCCTAGGCCAGAACCCAATGGAGTTTGGGGCAGGGGATGCTCATTTTTACTAGTTAACCTTTCATTAAAAAAAAAAAGTTGACTAGTCATAGTATTCATGGTTAATGCAAAAAAAATGGTTTCAAGACATCTGTATTTTTAGGCTGTTTTATTTGTGCAGCAAAGAACACTTCAAACTGCACTTCGATTATATAAATAGATATAGCTAGGCAGATGTATTTGATTGATCCCTAAGGGGAAATTTGGGTGCTACAGCAGCAGAAGGTACAATGGAAAGACATTGTGTAGAAATAATGCACAAATGAGCCAAACTCACAGATGAAGCAAATAGCATTGATTGTCTCATGGTGCCTATGAAGGTCTGGGATATATTAAATGGTATGCAAACAGTGAGTTCTCAGTCAAAGTGTTGGATGCATGAGAAATGGACAGTAATGAAGACTTTGACAAGGACCAAATCGTTATGGCCGGATGACCAGATCGGAGCATTTCCAAAATGGCAAGGCTTGTGAGGTGCTCCCGGTCAGCAGTATTGAGTACCTATGATGACACCAGGATGCACTATGGAAAGAAGACAGACTGTTGGAGAGAGTGTGATGCTGGGAAACCCTAGGTCTGGGAATTCACGTGGACGTCAATTTGAAACGTGCTACGTACCTAAACATCATTACGAACCAGGAACACCCCTTAACGAATAGTATTCCTCAATGTCAGTGGCTTGTTTCAGCAGGATAATGCGCCCTGCTACGCTGCACACGTTGCTCAAGAATGGTTTGAGGACCATGACGAAGAGTTTGAGGTGTTGCCCTGGCCTGCAAATTCCCTCAATCTTAATTTGACTGAGAATCTTTGGGATGTGCCGGATCAGGAAGTCTAAACCGCAGCAGCTCCACATCACAATCTGCGGGACGTGCTGTTAACATCTTGGTGCCAGATACCACATTGCTCCTTCGGAGGCCTTGTAGAGTCCAGGCCTCAGCGGGTCGGAGCTGTTTTGGCAGCACACAGAAGACCAACAGCATATTAGGCAGGTGGTCATAATGTTTTGGCTCATCAGTGTAAATAGACAGAGTAACCCACATCATATAAACAGGAGTTGGACATCAGACATACAGTAACAAGGTGCAGAAAACAACCTCAGAGAGACATTCACGACAGCCAAGTGGTGAGATTTGGTGAGTACGGGATGCAATTCGCTTATGAATGAAATCTGTTCCGTTATTCATTGGGATGAGGAATTGCACATTCTGATGACAGCTGGTAGGAAAGACCCCTAATAGCACTTCCACTTTAGCTGGAATGAGCTGGGAAATAACAGCCTTATGTAGGACACAAATTAAATTTCCAGCTACAATTCTTATTTTTAGGCTACACTGTTAACAACAAAGCTAAATGAATTGGTGCAGTAAACGTGCAAAATACTAAATCTATGTTGGTTACAATGCCACTTGCCACATTCCCACTTGGTTTATAAAAAGAATAAAAGAAGCTGATTTGATTGGACATTGCTACAGCATTCTAACCCTACATCTCTCTCTCTATTTTTATTTTTTTTTTCCACTTGCCCTGCTTATCTGTAATTGCCTGGGATAAAGAATGCTATGATCTTATGCTTTTTTTCTTGCATTTGCACCATTTCAGCTTAAAAGTAAATACATGGCTTTAGAGAGGGAAATTTCCCTGTAAGTATTTGCCTGACCTTTTTTTCTGCTTGGTACGGCTTCACTTTTCTTTTTAAAAAAAAAATAAAAAAAATAATAATAACTAAAAAGCATTTTATTTCCTGTCTCTAAAATGTATCTCCAGGTTGTTGGATTTCGCTTATATGTTGCAGGCGAGAGGGCAATTTTCTGTAACAGTCAGTGATCTATTTAGCAAAAATGAGTGTCCATTTCCTCTTGTTTGTCTCAAGTATTGTAAGCATCACAGAATGAAATGATACAAATGACAAGATAGCATTTGAATGAAAAATTCATGTATATCAGTAATATAACTGTTTTCTTTCATTCTTTCTTTCATGCATTGTTCAATGCTGTGCTGACTTTGATTTGCTGAAGCAACCTGGGAATATTAATCGGTCATAGCGCTGCTTCCGATGCGTTAAATGACTATTACAATTACATGATAAAAAAGATTAGTATTATGTAATAATTCATAATTAATTCAGTCAAGAAAAACACTTGCATGTAAGGTTGAAGCTGAAACCTGGACTGTCTTGAAAGGCAAAGAGGACACAGGCTCCCTGAAGACATTCATTAAAATGAAATAGTTCATATTTTAACCCTCTAGATATAGTATTTGACATTTATATACTGTTATTTTGTGCAATTTTACATATTTTTGATTGATCCAGATACTTTATTTGCCTCGGTTTCACCAAGTAGCCTCTTTAAAGGTAACACTTAATAGTTTTCCAAGGTTAAGCTGAAGGCTGCATGTATAAAACGGAAAATTAAACTCTTTAGCCTCATCATTTAATAATTCGTCCAGAATTCCTAGTGATCTCAAGAGATTATGTAGACGTAATTATAGAGCAGGCTCCAGACCTGTAAATGAGGAATGAGCTCCTTTCGACTGCTCGTTCAGCACGCTGGCTGACGCTTAATTAGCAAACATTCTGTTTTTAGAGACGTGTGTAAGATCAGTTTACGAATATGCAGGCAAGAGGGAGGCTATATTTTTAATACTGATGAATTAGTTACAAAAAAAATATTCACAATTAAATATCAAATTTAAATATGTTGCCTTATTTCGATTTTCCTTGACCTTTTTTCTTTTCTTCATTCTTTCATATTCAGCTTTATTTTCACAGTACGTTCAGAATGTCCTCAAACCACATTTCCAAAGCCATGGTGTTGTCCCACTGAGGATCAGACAGTAAAGAAGGCAGGCTGTTGTCAAAGATAACACAAAGAACAGTTAATACCGCGCTACAGAATAGGAGAGACGTATAAGAAGAAATGATGGAGGAAAAAGAATCTCTGTGATATATCAGTAGTAGCGGACACTGATACTGAGACGTGACTTAAACTAATTCGAGACATATTTATTACTAAAAGAGTAAAAAGCTGATGTTTTGTTCATTTATTGATTAGTGTAAAGAAATTACAGTGGACATGAGGACTAGTTAACCGTGTTAGTGTGCGGTGCTAGAGGGTGTTACATGTTTAAAGGACTTCTGAGTTGAAAGCAATTTATACGTTCACTGTTCTGCAGAAATTCCTGTCTTCACTATAGGGGTGTAACACAATGCCATCTGTTAATAGCCTAATTTAATCTTGAAGTGGGCGTGGCTTAAACCTCTGTGTGAGGAGGGGGGAACGAGGAAGGAAGTACCAGCATAGTGTGAATTCTGGTTCTAACAGACCTAGCTATATCACTCCAATTCATAATGGATCTGCTTGGGACTGTCTTTTTAATCCCACAATGTTTGTTCCTGCCTGCAATATCTTCTAACGGGTTTTAGTTGGGTTTATTTCCCAACATATGAAAAATTAGTAGCCTAATTTAATCCAGCACAACACTGACCAAGCGATTACTAAGGATGAATAAATGAATGCAGTGTGTTCATATTAATGAACATTTTGTTTTTCCCCCTGGTGCAATTTATTTCTCACATCCCTCAGAACCCCAGTGCCAATGCACATCTCTAGTCTCAAGCAAATGCCTTGCGAATCTTTCTGGAAAGCTTTCAAAAGGGGGGAGGGGGGGTATCGTGCTCTTCCTAATCACCTAGTCATAGACTATCTGTTACATAATACATCATGTGTTTATTCCGAATAACGTATTTGTATACAGTTACGTTCGTACTTTCTTTCCCCGTGTACACTCTGTGATCATATGTTTGTGGACAACTGACTACTCGTGTGTTTGTTGAACATCCCATTCCAGATTTAGTCCCTGCTTTGTTGTCGTAATAACCTCCAACAGTACCATCAGTTTGGGGAAGGCCCATATTTGGGTCTAATGGTCAGATGTCCTCATACTTTTGGCCATAGTGTACTTTTACCTTCTCAGTGAAACTACTAGTACTCCTTACAGAACAATAGGCAATGTGTACATCTTTGCGTCACACAAAAAGACACCACTTCTCCTTTTTGCCTCCTTTTGCTTTTAACTGATATGAATTCATTTCTACTGATAGTTGTTCCCATAACAATGTGATATTTATAGGTTACTTTGAATTGCTTTGTGTTGTACTGCATTTATTGAAACTGATATTAATTAGATTTAGTAATTATTATTATTTATTAGAAGTTGTGGCTATTTTTTTAAAGATTTTTATTTTTTTTTTAATGAATCTGAACCGAAATAGAACTTTGCTCCGCTTCCAGAGTGTGTGGTGTGTTACTTTTGTATCTTAACAAATGTACAGTAGTCATTCATTTGCCCTTAAAATAATGCATTTAGCTCCATTAATTATACTATGAAATCAAAATTTGATCCTACCTTAATTGCTTAATTTTCTTGTTTTCTTTATTTCTTTGCCACCTCCACAGCAAGAACATGTGGCTCGAACTTACGAGGTCCCAAAGGTGTAATCACCTCTCCGAACTACCCTGTCCAGTACGAGAACAACGCCCACTGCGTGTGGGTCATCACAGCACTGGATCCTGAGAAGGTCAGTCTGGATTATTCCGGTTTCCCGTTTAAAGTGTGCCGTGAATTATTATGAGATTACGATATAAGGGATATATTTTCCTCTGTGAACCCAATAGATCTTGTTTTGGACATAATGCGAGAAATATGAGGCTGTGTATCCAGGAGCCCATCTGCATAGCCTTCAACCTATATTGTATTGCAAAATAAATAATACCTCTTGCCATTATGCCTACATTATGGCTGTCACTTCTTTCTTGGGGACTGAATAATGTTGTGCCTGATCTGTAGCTCTGTATCAGTCAGCAGACTCATTATGAATTTAGCACTTCACAGATACCTTACCCATAGACATTTATCGAAATAATATATTCCTTATGTACATTCGAGGCGTTTTGCTTACATAATTTCTGTGTATACTCGGGCACAGATGCTGAAGTGATTTAATGCGAGTCTTGTTTGTTCGTAAATTACCTTATGTAACTGAACCTGCTCACCTTATGATGTACGGCATTAGTGCGAAAGCTTTTTTTTTATAGCATAATTTATATATTTATTTTAGAATTTATTACTGACTAGCTTTAATTATTGTCCGTCACCTGTGGACACAATCCATTGTCTTCGTGCTATTTCTGTTTCTGTTATTTTGAATATAAGCACACCACACGAACCATTAATGTATTTATTTGTCTAACGTATTTAAATACACACAAAGCTGTTACTTGAATTTGAATAGCTAGGTCTCAATTATAGAAATGGTTCATTATTTAACCACGTATAAACCATAATTATTAATCACTGTATCCAGTGTAAAACCTACAGTCGCGTCCAAAAGTCTGGTTCAGTGTATTTGGTTTGTCCCCTTTTTGCTTTAATGACGATCCACAAGTTTGTGTAGAACTCGATGGTCCATGTTGGATCAAATCCATTGGCGTGTCATCTGAACACATGTTTCAGTACTAAATAAAAATTCTAATTCATCCCAGATTTTCAATATGGTCTCAGAACCCACTGTCTATCCCTTTGATAACACTTCATACATGCATAAGAATGATGCGTAAGCATTGGGTATAATTAATTACTGATTATTGCGCTATGTGATGCCTTAATTTCTGACTAAGCAGCTTATTTTTCATATTTGCAAGGTGTATTAGTAAATGTTTATTTATGGACAACTTCTTATAGGTTGCTTAAGATATTAGTGAGTTCCTTTTCACTCTTATGCATTCATGAATTTTTAAACCAAGGTGATGTTTTGATCAATTTTGGATGTTTTCCTGGGATTTTCACACAAAGTCTCTAGAGTATACTCAGAATGGTGCGATAAAGAAAAAAACATCCAGTGAGAGGCAGTTCTGTGGACGGAAACGCCTTGCTGATGAGAAAGGTCAATGGAGAATGGCCAGACTGGTTCGAGCTGACGGAAAGGGTACAGTAAATCAGATAACCACTCTGTGCAATTGTGGTGAGCAGAAAAGCTCAGAATCCACAACACATTGAACATTGAGGCAGAAGGGCTACAACAGCAGAAGACCATGTCGGGTTCCACTTCTGTCAGACAAGAACAGAAACTGAGGCTGCAGTGGGCACTTGGAAAACGTAGCCTGGTCTGAATGAATCTCGATTTCTGTTGAGGCACACAGATGGTAGGGTCAGAATTTAGCGCCAAGAGCATGACTCCATGGACCCGATGTGCCTTGTGTCTGCAGTGCAGGCTGGTGGAGGTGGTGTAATGGTGTGGGGAATGTTTCCTTGGCACACTTTCACCAATCAGGGCTTGAATGCCGCAGCCTGTTTGAGTATTGTTGCTGACCGTGTGCATCCCTTCATGACCACAACTTACCCATCATCTAATGGCTACTTCCAGCATGATAATGCACCACGTCACAAAGCAAAAGTCGTCTCAAACTGGTTTCATGAACTTGACGATGAGCCATTGGGATGTGAAGAGAACAGGAGAATCGCAGCATGAAAGTGCACCCGAAAAATCTGCAGGAATTGCATGTTGCAATCATGTCAACATGGACCAGAATCTCAAAGGAATGTTTCCAACATCTTGTGGAATCCATGCCACGAAGAATTGGAGCTGTTTTGAAAGCAAATATTTTGAAATACCCAATATTAATATAGTGTTCCTAATAAAGTGCTGTGAGTGTATATGTCATACTGTGTGTCTATATATATATATATATATATATATATATATATATATATATATATATATATATATATATATATATATATAGTATAAAAATGGAAATATATTATATTATTAAGTTCTGGTATTTTAAAATCTGATTATGTCCAAAAGTGTAAAAGCAGAAAATTGCCTTTATAGGTTTCAATACCATCCCCAAAGTGGAGCTGGAGCATCTCAGACGCTTTGAAAGCCAGTATCTGACTACAAACCGAACTGAATTGGCTTGTGTCCATTTCACTACGGCACATAGCTCTCCGACAACTCGATCAAAGCTCGACGTTCCTCACTGTGTGAGGAAATTGACATCTGTGGGCAGACTGACTGCATTTACTGCTGTGTTTGTTAAACTGGCTCTTTACCCAGTATGATCTTTGCAGGCAGATGACCAAATCAAGATTGGAAAATAGATCAAAATGGCAGGAAAAACCCAATTTTACTCATGATCAGAATTTTTTTTTTTCTCCTTCTGCTGGAATTCACCAACATCCAACAGGTTTTTTCCACACCAGCACACATATGATGAAGTAATGCTTATTAGGTGCTGTTATTACGATAATTGAGTAAAGGCCAATCAAGTTCGTGAAGTGCATTCTGGTTATCTACTACGTAAAACACTTAAGCAATTATGAAGTGTCAATGAAAGGATGTGTGTCATAAAAGTACTTCATTAATAACGGTTAAGTCGTACAAAGAGAATACATACATTATTTATTACAGTATGGTTCTTTTTAAGGATAAGATGTTAAAACAATCATTAAAAAAAAAAAAAGTACCGGAAAAGAACAGAAAAGGCGTGAAGACCATGGACTGGTGCCACAGATGTAAGACGTTTATTTACTACTGAATAAATTAAGGCTTTATTCAAGATAAATCCAATATGCAAATCAGTATCGTAGACATCACTACACTTAGCTGCTTTTACATTTATTAATACTAATACATAAAATCTTATGGCATACTTAGTAATACAGAAAGTAACGATGTTAATTGTCATTACTATCGGTAGTTAATTGTTAATACATCTGTTTAGTAATGCATGATACTTTATTAAATAATGTCAGTTTATTATTATTATTATTATTATTATTATTATTATTAAGTGAACATTTAATTCTGCGCTCTATGGATACATACTGGAGATCATTTGAGGTCTTGTTCTAATTTTCTAATTTAGCTAGATAAAACAGTATCCCCGAAATACACCCTGAAATGATTGTCCTTGCATATGAGACATGGAGGTGCAATTTTCCTACTTAAACTAAAGATAGTAGTTTGGTAAAATGCGACTGGCAATCTTTTTTTTTTTTTTTTCTTCTTTTTTTTTCCCCCCAGGTGAAGTGTAATCCTGTTGAGAGGTTTGTTGTACTTGTTGTGTTCGATACTGAAGAGGAGATGGGCAGAACATGTACTCATCTATTCACACTTTGAATAGAGTGCACTACAAAACTCCATGGCCAGTTTCCCTGTTCTTGAGAAATGAGAGCCCAGCACCCTGATCATTTCAGCGAACAGAAATATGTGGCTAGCCAATGACGTGACAAGAAGTCAAAAGCAAACAAAAAAAAAAAACTGATGAGCAAAAAAAAATGAAAAAGCTTTCTGAGTGGAGTGTATTGACAAGAAATGTTGAGGAGCTCTGGATAAAGCACACGTTTTATGCCTCATCCAAAAATCATTACAAATGGATGCTGCGATTCCATAACCTCCATAATTTATATTATCTTATTCCCTGCATAAAAAAATGCTTAAATGGCAAGTTGACATTCCAAATGGCAAGCTTATATATTTTATCAGCCGTGTCACAAAAATGGAGACCTGCATGTGTGTGTGTGTATATATATATATATATATATATATATATATATATATATATATATATATATAGTTATTTTAAATGCCGATGTTCGAAAAAGCAATATACAGATGTCAGGCTAATGCAGAGATGTAGACGTACTCACGAGAACATGTGCAGAAGATAAATGATGCACGGAAACAGAACGTCAGAGTCCACAAGCTGCTCACTGCAGTCCCACGCACAAAGCACATGGTTTCCCGCTATGAGCAAACTTTCCTGGAACCGCATGCTCATCAAGTCACTACATGTGTGCGGAGTTTGTCTGAACATATTACAAGCAATTATGCTTTTTAAAGGGCTACCATTCATTTCTCTGCAAAACATAGCAGTCAGTGAGGTATTCTGACCTTCATGAAAACGTTTGGTGTAATTGGCGTGTAACGGAGTCTGTTGAATCTGGTTAGGTTTTTGGAAACCCGATATGACCAATAGTGTACTGTACGAATAGGGAACAAATAAATCTGTCAACTTTGATGACCTGAACTGCACACTGTTTTAATGATCTGAAAGGGTCGACCAGCAAATCAACTTAAGCACCTCTGCAAGCGTGTCATGAATATAGATAACGTTCCCTGCATAAATATTGATATAACTTTTGAACTTAGCGAGTAGTTGCATTGACCAACTCGGAATACGAAAATAGTGTCTCACGCCTGCGTTCCTCTTAAGAGAAGCCATTTTTGGATTGAAATGTGTTTGAAAATCCCAACGTGCTAGTGGGTCCTGAAGGTCACACCGCCTTTTGCGCTGTCCCGCCCACGTTATCGTAATGCGTTAATGTATGGCCATAAAAATAACAACAGAACAGAGAAGCAAAACACTTGGCTTGCGCCTGAACAAAATAGCTACGCGACAGCGAATTTACCCCATTTGCTTCAGCACAAAAATGGCATCATTCATTGACTTAAATACATTCATATAGTAACTTAAAGGCATCGTTATGAGGACAGAATGAAGGAGTGCATCTGGAAGTAAACCACTTCGGAAGGTTGCTAGTGCATAATATAAAGTAATGATGCATTAAATGTTAGCCACTGTAAAAAATAAAATAAAATAAATAAATGCATAAATAAATAATCGTTTAGTCGCCGATTTGGTGGAAAAACCATACACCTGGCAACGCTATCTATTCCGCTTCGAACAACGTCCATACTGATATTGAGAGGTAGCGGAAACTCTCTGCTGCTCGGTGTTAAACTTTAGTATATCAAACAGATTATGTAACGAACCACGTTTCCAACATCACTTTTTGCCTGGTTCTCCCTCAAAGCCATGTGCATGAAGGAAGAAACGATGTTTAAATGTTTGCATGCATAATGCTGACACTGGACAAGCACCATTTAAGATAGATTTACCTTTTACCTTACAGCTGTATTGTTTATGGCAGCTAGCAGGGTCTCTAAACAGCTCGGGCTCCTGAAATCCCAGCTTAGTAAAACCTTACAAATGGTAAACTCCTCTTCTCACAAATTTGTCCGTAGATAATCAGTCTACGATTAATCCTCGGCATCTCATGCACGGAAAAGCATTAACGTATGCAGTGAACCGAGTCGAGCAGAACAAGGAACTACATACATTTGATGTCTATGAAGCAACATTGTTCTCGAAAGCCACGTTTTAACACTAACTCGGCCCATGATGGTTTATGAGGACGTTAACGAGTACAGTCGCTGTCCTTTTTTTTTTTTTTTTTTTTTTTTTTTTGGTCTTTGTAATAAACTATTATGAACTCTAAGCCCTGGAGTTAGCATGTTTGCATTGTTAGCTAAACGAAAGACTATCCGGCTGCTCGAAAGCACTATAAACATGCAAAACATGGCTGACTAAATGACAAGATGTCAAATGCAAAAACGGTAAACAAGGAAAGACTTCTCTGAAGGAAGAGTTGCGACGCACTGGACAATCTTTTCTCTAATAAGCTTTCGAGACTGTCCTCTCACAAACCAGGCACAAACCAGTTGTCACGCCTAACAGTTTTGTATAAAACAAAGTGATCAATAGTGGTCTAAAACGTTGTGGTTAAGCCAGTTGAAGGAACAATCGCTTAGATGTTCCGTCACGTTAGGATTGTGTATATATGGTGTGTTTTTCGCCTCCGGGTAAGTCTTGTGTAAAAAGCATCTTTACTTTTTGACAGGATAATTTAAGGAGCTATGGTTTAGACTTCTCATTTGATGCCCCACCAAGCAATTCCCTCTAAACACTCTGACATCTTATACAGATTGCCCATTAAGTACTTCTGAGGTTCATAGCTGGCCCCATCGAAAATCTGTGCTTCTTCAACTCCCATGACCTCGCGCCAGCCGATATTTTTACTTGTAGCGCTAACAAATAACACTCGTGTGTTTTTATAGTTTCAGCGAGGGGGTATTAAATCAAAATCATTGCCCATTCAGTTTAAAGTATGATCAATTTAGACACATTTCTGTAGGCGTAATAGTGAACGAGTGCGTTCGGAAATTAGAAGTACACTTATTGTTGTGCTCAAAGCACCTTCGATTGCTTTCCAAGTCTTTGCGAACCAAATCGAGTGGCGCGGAACTTTCTCTTAAACGATATAAGAACCGACGATCTGTGATGATAGTTTGAGTTCTGCTCCTACTTTACCTACTTTTCTTCATTCTTCCAAGTACGTTGCTCCACCTGCTAAGGTTATGGCTCCACAAGAGACACTTGAACGAAAAAAAAAATAAAAGCGGAAGGAATATGAATGAGAGCAATATCTCTTTAATTGCCCAATTGAGAGAATGTGAGGATGCTGATAATGGGCCTGTCCTAATTAAGCTTTTTTTTTTCTTTTCCCCCTGTGTTGTGTTCCTCCTTCAAGCGATCTTTCTGAAAATGCAATTTTCTTTTAACTCGCACATCAAATGCTCATGTTGCCTGTCTTTCTCCAGGCTTTGTTCTTTTCCATGCACCAAACATGGTTGAACTTTTGTGGCTTGTTTTTGATTAGGACGAAATTAAGTTATAAATCTTTGCTCATGTTAATGTCAGACTTGTCTTATTTTTACCCATTTTCTTTCTTTTTAAAAAAAAAAAAAATCCATCAATTATTCTCTAAACATACCCTCACCGGTCACTTTACTTCTGCTCGTTCATGCAGTTTTCCGTTCAGTCAGTCATTTATCTGCAGGACAATGCATAAAATCCTTGCATGTATAGGTCAAGAGCTACAGTTAATATACAGTTTACATCAAACCTCGGCGATGTTTGTCTTTTCTGCTCACCACGGTTGTAAAGAGTGGTTATTTGCGTTGCAATAGACTTCCTTTCAGCTTGAACCAGTCCGAGTATTCTCCTCTGACTTACGGAACCACTGGATGCTTTTTTGTTGTTTGCACCATTCTGTGTGATCCCGAGAGACTGCTGTGTGAGGAAAATCAAAGGAGATCAGCAGCCTCTGAAATAAAGCCAGTCCATCTGGCACCAGTAACCCTGAAATCACCCCCACCCTCAATTCTGATGTTTGATGTGAACATTAACTGAAGTATCATCATGATTTCATGCATTGCTCTGCTGCCACATGATTGGCTGATTGGGATAATTGTATGAATGAGTAGGTGTGCCTATTAAAGTGGCCGGTTAATGTATAGAAAGAGGTTTAAATGAACTTGTGCACAGTTGACTGTCTGTTTTTTGTTCTTTTGCAGGTCATTAAATTGGCCTTCGAGGAGTTTGACCTTGAGAGAGCCTATGATACATTAACAGTGGGTGATGGAGGAAAGATTGGTGATGCCAGAAGAGTGCTCTATGTGTGAGTTTTCAAGTCCACAATATACACGCCAAGCACTGGACTTTGCACATTTACAGCACGTGATAGTAAAATGGCTCATTTTATCCCAAATGTAATTACCACTCGAAACCGCAAAAATATATTTCTAATGCCAGAGTTGAAATCTTTTGTTATCGCTACATTCTTACTGAAATAATGGTATAAGACTGCTTTTATGTCTTTATTCCAGTCTGACAGGCTCCAGTGTGCCTGATTTGATCGTGAGCATGAGCAACCAGATGTGGCTCCATCTCCAGTCTGACGACACCATCGGCTCTCAAGGCTTCAAGGCCATTTATGAAGGTTAGTCAAAGTTATGTTGGGGGGGGGGATGTTATAATAATGAAATAAATGATTAAATCACACCTGGATTAACCTTTACATGTTAATGTAATGAATCTGAGAGATTGTTTGTTTACGCAGTGCCACTATCTGTGCCTTTATCTTTTTATTGCCCCAAATACTCACTCATATATGTGTTTGGATTTAGTGGGCGTGGCCTAAAGCAGGAAATGTTTTCTTTCTTTCTGTCTTATTAATTTAAAAATGGTTGAATTTCTTTCTGAATGCTCTGGAAACATTGGAAAAATCCCCAGCAGAATTCATGGTCCATGAATTCTGGCTCTGACCGTACCGTCATTTCTCATATTTGGTCTAAACGATGGATTAATCAAAACCAGTACTGGGATTGGATATTGGCCTGATACTCATACTCATACTGGTAAAAGATCCCTGAATATTGACGATGGATACCAGGTGTGGATCCTATGAGACGTACAGTTAGTGTATGTCTCTACACTAGTGAACAGACGAGACAAAAGGACAGTGCTCCGGACGTATTTCGCGATTAATGATCGCACGCTGCAAACTGTGCACTGTAAAAGTATCAACTGTATACTATCTTCCTTCAACACAAGTGACCCTTCCATACAATATTTTACACTTAAAAGTCAGTATGAGGAGCACATAGGAGCACACAACAACAAACAGTGCCGGCTAGGCAAGAATAAATGTCTGCAGACAGGACTGAGGGAATAAAAATAAATAAATAAATAAAACATCCCGTATATATGTACAGTACGTTGGTCTTGATGATCAGACTCTGTGCTGATCTTCTGATCCGATGAAAACGAAAACATACTTTGCTCGCAGCTGTGCAGAAATGCTTTTACAAAGTGCGGGGGGGGGGGGGGGGGGGGTATCAGCTCTTCACTGCAACCCTACACCATCTAAGATAACTAATGTAGCTAAGCCACTTCATTTAAAATCAATTCAAGATTATTAGCGTAAGTGTGTGAACTTTTTAATTCACTGTTTTAAAAAAAAAAAAATCACTATTTTTAAAAACCACTATTTAAAGTGGAGAAACATAAACGGAGCTAAATAAAACGTTCTATGACGTCCCTGATTAATAGTCATGGTGTAACCTTCAATTCACCACACATCATGTAAAGACCTAATTCATTTCCATTTTATTTATTTATTTCGCTCGTACCTGGGTCACAAACTGTTACTGAACATTAAAGATAATATTTCTCTCACGAAAAAAAGCACATGGTTAAAAAATGCCGATGCATTCCAAGCCTCAACTAGAGATGTGCTCAGGACTTTTTGTTTGTTTGTTAATCACTCATTCAATTTTAATTTCGTTTGTACCAGTCTGAGATACGTTCTAACGAATGTCCTAAAATAGAAACAAAAATTGCGGCCGAATTTAAACCACGTTAATAAACGTTGTCTTTCTTTGACTGCTATCTAACGTCTCGCTCGTGCAACCTTTTATTTTTAATTCGTCCTGATGCACACTTCTAGTCTCGACCAGATGCCCCATGGAGGGGGAAAAAAACAAAAAACGTGTCTTCTATATGTATCTGTTGAACACATTTATCTGAATAATAATATACATATTTGTTTACATCCCTAGTACGTTATATGCTCCTTGTGAAGAACGTTGTTATTGATGAACTTTCCTGTTACCTGCATGTGACATGTTTCAACATTTTTCTTTCTTTCTTTCTTTCTTTCTTTTTTTTTTTACAGCATTTGAATTGTACAGCTTTTTTCATCCCCTAACAAAATGGCTCGGTCGACCAAAGCGGTTGAGTCACGCCAGCTTCGCCAGAAGCGTGCAAATTGAAAACAAATGGAGTAGCATATGTGCAGCACAGACATGCTTGAAATGCTTGAATGAAATGCACTACCTGGCCTTCAGTGCGTGTGAAAATAGCATTAAAGGAAACCTGGTATTAAACTGAGGCATCTGTTTTTTTTAGTTTTTTTTTTTTTTTTATAAACATTTGCCAAGTTGCCAATCCAGCATGTTTTGCACAGCCTCAGATGGTCAGACTAAGTCAGTGTTTTGCGGAAACACCGGACCGAGTGACTCAAACTTCTTCAGAAAGTATATTACTTATAAAGTTTTATATTGGGTATATGGAGTTACACTGTGGAATAAGGTAATAGTACAGTATTAGAATATTACATTTAGCAGTAGTATTAATGTTTAATGAAAGGTTGTTGGGGGTTTTTTTTACGTTTGAACCGTCCATTTTTTTTTTCTTCCGTTCAGATGCTAGTGTCAAACTAAATCCCCAGTTACTTCTGCACTCCTCACCCAAAACTGTAACCTCACAATCGAGCAATTCTCACTGTCTGGATAAAGGCACAGCACAATGACACAAACCCAATTAACTTTGTGTAAACCCAATTTCACACTTGTGCTCCTAGTCACGTTGGCATATTTGACAATAGTCTCGCCAGGGACGATCAGCTGGACATTTTGCTTCGAGACTCTGTAGCCCTTATGCTCAAATACATATCAAGTTATTTTAAAGGAGGTTTTTATTTTTAACTTCTGGTGTCAGCCAGAGCAGAGTTAATGAGGGGAGTGTATTTGAAATGGCATTAAATTCAGATCAATTCAGCATTATTTGTTCACAAATATACCAGTCGGGTAGGATGAACAGTATGGGACTGGTGGGTGATAAAGTGTGTACCGCGAAAGAGATGAGCTAGAACTAAACAATTAACACCAGGGCACACATGAAACTGAAACGTTGGGTCTACTAAAAGACGTAGCACACACACACACACACACACACACACACACACACACACACACACACACACACATACAGAGCCTGGCTTCGCAGATGTTCAAACCATCTGGTCATTTCCATGTTCCCTGAAATTTTTGTGAAGCCCGGATGATTGGCTGCTGTCCTTTGCCTTTCTGAAATGATGCATGTGAGATTACGTATGCATCTGTATATGCATGGATATGTGTTTTCATGTAATTAAAATAGATTGTGCTGTCACTTTCTCAGTATAATTTATTTTTATTGGTCTTTTGCAATCACAAGTGTCATGATTAGTGTATATGATTAAATGATTTGGGCTTTTTCAAACTCTAAACACCAACAATCCAGAAAGTTCCCCAAAAGCATCATTATTGCCTGAAGAGCATCATAACTTGTACCACAGCACTGTAGAATTCTCACATCTGAAGGTGAAGATGAATTTCCTATAACAGCTCTGAGAGTGTAAATGCTAATGCAGATGATGGTGAAGTGTATATTAATTCGCTCGGTCCTTATGATTTCTATGGTAACAAGCTCATTCACAGGGACTTGTATAGCAGAAGGTTTGCATAAACTACGACTGATATTAACTACATCATTGATATGGCAATGCTTTCTTTTAGGAGACGTTTATTTAACATTTTTGGAAGTGACATCTCCGTTGTCTGTGCTTTGTAGCAGTCAATAAGTTTTTCAGGACAGAGGGCTTTCCAGATTCTCAGCAACATTCATTTATTCATTTTCATTTAGCATTTGCATTTTATCCAACGCGACTAACAAATGAGGTAATACAAGCAAAGCGATATATCAAGTGGAGAACAATACAATTAGTGCTACCATACATGGTTTTTTAATTGAGTTTTAGAGAAGCAGACTGCGCAGAGTAGAGGTGTAAGAGCCAGTGTAAGTGCAGAATGTTTTTTTTTATTATTATTATTTTATTTTTTTTAAGGGGCAAGTTAGGGGTTAGTTAATTGTTCACGGAAGAGGTAGGTTTGTAGCCGTTTTTTTGACGATAGTGACCGATTCTGTCCGGTTTGAGGTTGGAAGTTCATTCCACCATTGAGTGATAGTGAATTTGAAGGTTCTAGAAAGGGACCTTGAGCCACAGTGAGTAGGCACTACCAGGTGCCGGTTGTTAACCGATCACAGGTTGCGTGAAGGAACATAAACCTCAAGGAGAGTGTTGAGGTAGGGGGGTGCTGTTCCAGACAAGGTCTTGTACGTGAGTATTAAGGCCTTGAATTTGATACGGAAGGCTACAGGAATCCAGTGGAGGGAGATGAAGACGGGTGTGACGTGGGTTCTTTTTGGGATGGTTGAAGACGAGGCGTGCTGCTGCATTCTGAATCATCTGAAAGGGTTTGATGGAGCTGGCTGGGAGGCCCGAAAGTAGTGCGTTGCAGTAGTCCAAGAGCCTGGACTAGTAGCTGTGTAGCCTGTTCAGTGATATAGGGTCTGATTTTCTTGATGTTGTACAGAATTAACCAACAGTATCATGCAGTTATTGAAATGTGTTCTGTAAAGGTCAAGTTGTCATCGAAAGTCACACCAAGATAGTTGGCTATCTTGGTTGGCTTGAGTGTGGTTGAGCCGAGCTGTACGGTGAGGTTGTGGCTGATTGAGGGACAGACAGGGATGACGAGAAGCTCCGGTTTTTGCCAAGTTGAGCTTAAAGTGGTGTTCCCTCATCCAGCTGGAGATGACAGGCAGGCAGGCAGAGATGCGTGCTGAGACTGCTGGATCATCAGACTGGAATGAAAAATAGTGCTGGGTGTCATCAGCATAGCTGTCATATAAGAAGCCATGAGACTCAATCCCAGGCCCCAGAGATGTAGAATAAACAGAAAAGAGCAGTGGGCCCAGATCTGACCCCTGGGGAACTCCAGTTGTGAGTTGCTGAATTTCAGAAGTCCCTCCCATCCACAATACCTTGAAAGATCTGCTTGTGAGATAGGATTCCACCCAGCGCAGAGCTCTTCCGCTGATACCTTCAGGAGACTGGAGAGAGTTGACAGGAGAATCTGATGAGTCACCGTGTCAAAGGCAGCAGAGAGGTCGAGTAGAATGAGGACAGATGGCAAGCTGAGTGTTTTTTTTTCTTGTTAACTTCAATAAAGAGTAAAAAAAAAAAAAAAAAAGAGCGAGACCGGTGAGGAAACAACTTTTAGCTATTATTACTTGAGTAACAAAGTTGTCACAACATTAAATGCAACCAGAAATGTTTAAAAAAGCAATCAATACATAAAAAAATTGTAGTAATCGGCAAATCACTGTGGTATAAAATGAATAAAACACTTCAAGGGATGCTGTTATGGGAAAACAATCCACTTTGCGCTTAGGGTTGGGCCTCATCACACGTCCTCATTGTGGATTATTGCTGCATTCAACTAAAGCTCACATAATCAACAATCACTACACTATTTTAAAAGACTTTATAGTAGTATTTACTTCAGATCAGCAATCAAAGTCACATTAGTTGGTTAAATCTACAGGGTGCCCCAAAAGTCTCCATACATACGCGACTATGTACGCCAGCACCACTTTGGTTGAGCTTTTGTCAGTAAATGTTTGTGGATGTCCACTTCTCGATTGGTCCGCAATCCTTTCATTCTCTTTGAATTTGTTAATAAGTTTGCCAACAGTGTCTTGTGTGATGTGCTTGCCATGATGTGCTTGCCAAGTCCACTACAACCTTGCGACAGCTTCCTGATCCAGTCATAAGTATTATTTCAATACGTTCTTCTTTTGTCAAAGGCGTTCTTAAAGGCTATCTTAAAAAAAAAAAAAATTGTATAAGTGATTTAATAAGTTCAGAAGTCAAATGTAGCATAATTTCTATAACAGCATGCCCTGACATGTTTTATTCCTTACATGAGAGATTCCAAATGCCATAAAAATACTGATTTCATGGGGTGATGTGGATTCTCATGCATAATATGACAGCAAAAAAAATCGAAGAAAATTTCCCAAGCACATAAAGGTCTACAATAAAATAACTAGTAACTATGGCTTGGAATTTCGAGAATACACTGTACGCCCAAACGTTCGTGGACACCTGACCAACACACCCATATGTGCGTCCCATGAACTTCCCATTCCAGATTTATTCCCCACTTTGCTGGTATAATAACCTCCACTCTTCTGGGAAGGCTTTCCACTACATTTCGGAGCGTGGCTGTTGGGATTTGCGTTCATTCAGCTACAAGAGCATTAGTGAGGTCAGGTATTGATGCCAGGCGAGGAGGCCTTCCCAAAGGTGTTCAGTGGGGTGTAGGTTAGTGTGCAGGCCACTCCAGGTCTTCCACTCCAACTTCAGCAAACCAGGTGTTCATTGACCTCACTTTGTGCATTTTATGGACCACCATATGGATACACCATTTAAGCTAGAACAGATATACAAATTATTGTGTAACAAAGTGAGATGTCTTCATGAAAGCTAAATTTGCAACTCGCATGCATTCTGCTGTTGTAAGGATGCTCACATGTCTAAATGATGGATTCACTTAGCATTCAAAACAAACAAGTCAGATCTACTTGTGCACAAGTAAAACTGCATCTGGCTTGTCAAGCACTTACGATAATGGCACAAATGGAGTTTTAACCAGGGGAAACATTATTATTATTATTATTATTATTATTATTATTATTATTATTATTATTATTGGGTAATTGAATTAGCATTCATTTTAATTTAACACCACTTGATAAAAGTGCACATTAATCCTCTGGTGAATATTGTTATTGCTCCCTGGTTTTGAGTTAGAGTCAGATAAGGAATGTTTCCAACCTGGTGAGCATTAGGCTAATTGTACACTTAGCTGATGGCTTCTCAATCATAAGATCAGCATGGGTTTAATTCGAAGCCGATAGACCCAGCGCCTTTGTAAATCTGACCAATAATTGCCCCTGGTGGCTTCAAAGGTATTTTAATTGTACTTAAAACCTTATGTACTTAAAAAAAAAAAAAAAAAAAAACCTTCCTTGTAGATTACAGGCTGGCTGACGCAGTGAAGTGCTCACTAAACACTCACAAAAATGAACACTACCAGCACATTATTTATTCGGTAATGTCAATTTATGCAGTCCAGCACTGAATGAATGAATGTATCTTAGAAAGAATAAAATAAAAGCCATCCACACCAGCTTATGGAAATGAAAGAAGGGGTGTGGAAACATGGCAAACATCTTTCACCTTCACATCCTGTCTTTGTGTGACTTCCACATCTTTGCTAAAGGCCATTATTCACCCAGAATTCAAAGTGTTTCCTAGGAGGAAAGAGCTTTAATCCTCAGAAAGCAAGCTGTGAAAGGCAGCATGTTGTGTAGTTTATTCAACCAGTCAGTGCATTATGTTTAAATGGTTCACACAAGTGATGGTAAATGGTGTTTAACCAGGACAATCTGCATCTTTTTTTCTTTCTTTCTTTCTTTTTCATTTGGGTTCAAAGTTGATATTTTTTCTTGTACGTGGACTAACCAGGTCAGGCAGATTCCTGTGTGGCTTTGGTGAGTTCTTTGAGCAAAAACACCTCGTTGTTGAGAGAGTTCAGAGGAGAATGGCCAGACTGCTTCGACTCAAATAACCACTCTTTAAAATCAAGCTGAAAAGCACAGAAATGCGCAACCAGCTGAACTTTAAGGCAGACCGACTAAAACAGCCTCATGTTAGACACAAACAGGAATCGAAAATATATTTTAACCTTTCTTTTTTTTCCCCCTGCGAATTACAGGTTTTTAAATGAAGCTTTCTCTGCAGAGAATTACAGCATCCAGCTTCTTCCTTTGTATAAAAAAGTGAAAGAACACTCTTATAGAAGGATGCTGGACATTCTTGCATCCATTCAAACCATTTCAATATGCTTTTTATTCACAGATTTGTGCATGTGGACTTCCTTCTTCAATTCAGACCACCGTTTTGTTTTATTTGTTCTATTTTTTTAAATTATTTTTTTTTTAATGATTTTGTTCCAGCAACGAATTCTGTGACGGATCTAAAAGATCCATCTTCAGCTACGTGTTAACCTTCTGCTAGAAGTTTTTGGGCTTAAATATTCTGGTGTGGACAACATGGTAGTAACAATTACCTCAAGTGTCAACAGTCTACTAATTGTAAAACAGCCCCAAAGCATGTCTAATCAACCACTGTGTGTCTAATCAAACAATTTTTTTTGTTTTTTAGTCCATTGCCTGACTTGTGCAGGTCACAGTCATTTTTGCCCATTGTATTGTTGAGTTCCAATAATTCTTGACTTGACTGTATTTGTTTCTTTCTCTTTTTCTTTCCTAACAGAGATTGACAAAGGAGGGTGCGGAGACCCGGGAGTCCCAGCCTATGGCAAGCGAAAGGGAGACAGTTTTTTGCACGGCGACGTGCTGACCTTTGAGTGTCAGGCTGCCTTCGAGCTGGTCGGAGAGAGGACTATATCGTGCCAGCAAAACAACCAGTGGTCTGGAAACAAACCCAGCTGCGTCTGTAAGTCCTCTTCCAAAATGTGCAGCTATAATTAACGCTCTGCCATTTAGAGTGATGAACGCACTGCACTGGAGAGGCTTGACAGATCGATGACGCCAATCCGAATGGCAGAGTGCTGGCTGGCGTTTCTGAGCCGACACATTTCGCGATCTATTATAACCTCATTTGTTTTGCATGCCATGTTTTTACAGGAAGAATGCCGCTAGCTCCTGGTTATGTTGGCGATGTGCTTATTGTAAGATGTTTTTGTCCATGTCGGAGCGCTTTTGTAGTTTGGGCAAGGCACCTTGTGAATTAATCATTTTGTTATTGTTTGATGCCTTTTGGGCCCTAGCCAAGCTCCAGACCACTTGAGTCATCTCCTGCATCAGCCAAGCAGCTCATTTTCAAAATTCTGCTCTTGGTTCAAGGAAAAATTCCTCACTGATACATATTAAATATGTACATATTGAAATATTTATGTGTTTAGTGATTCCTAGTGCTAATTCCGGTGCTAATAACATTTAATGATGTATTAATGAGAAGTGCAAGAGCAAACAGTGGACTCAAAGGAAATATTGGGCTGGTGTTGAAGGTGGTGAATGCATGAAAGTTGAAGCATTGCAATGTCTGAGCGTACAGATGAGGAGGTGAGACGGACTAAAGGACTAAAGTGCTGCTGCATCTCGTTCCTTATACGGAGAACAAGCAAGGGCTAAATTCCTCAGGTGCCATTATTAATGGGTAGTCAAATGGGATCGTAGGAAACCGTTGAAACATACTGATAAAGGGGGTTATTCATCTTAGAATTTCATTACAAAATAAATCTTGGTCACCACTGGAAATCACAGGTTAATAATAAAGACTTTTAATAAATAAGGATTCTTCCTTTAAGCCCCCTTTGCTCATGTCATACAATTTCGGGTGGAACACAAAAGCTATCAAATGAATTCTTCGTGTATGCTTCAGAATGAAAATAGGCTTTTTCTCAGTGCAGGTGGATAATGGATGGCATGGATAGTTATTCCCATTTCTCTTCTTCCCTCTGCAGTCTCCTGCTTCTTTAATTTCACTGCACCGTCGGGCATCATCCTCTCGCCCAACTACCCCGAAGAGTACGGCAACAACATGAACTGCGTGTGGCTCATCATAGCCGAGGCGGGCAGTCGGATCCATCTCATTTTCAGCGACTTCGACGTGGAGCCTCAGTTTGACTATCTCATAGTGAAGGATGATGGGATGCCCGAGCCCACCACATTTGGGACCTTCTCTGGGAAAGATGTGCCCTCACAGATTGCCAGTAATGGCAACATCATGCGCCTGGAGTTCCAGTCGGACCACTCCAACACGGGGAAGGGCTTCAACATCACCTACACGAGTAAACACTTCATTTTATTACCGGCCTTTTTTTATTGACGTACTGAGTTATATTTTTCTTGGTGAAACACAGGGACATCTCAGTAATGTCTAGTTAGCCTTAAGTATAATCATTTTTCGGTGGAGAAATTTGTGCTAAAGTGATTGAAAGTCCTTTTTCATTATTATTTTTTTTTTTAACACATGCAAGTAGATACAAAACATTCAATTATGCAGCACATTGAGTCTGTCTCGCTCACATGAAATAGTGAAATGCTTATTGACGTTGCACTTTTTACTATGCATTTCTATTTATTTATTTTTATTCACACTTCAAAAGGCTTTTTCAAATGAGTACTTTAGTGTGTGATTTGTAATTACCCTTTAATTAACACTTGTTAGCCCCTGTTTTGTGCCATTTTCTAAATCATAAAATCTTGGCAAGGTCCCTTATGAAATTTTCACTTTTATATCTTCTATGCCATTAGAGATGCTTACCTCAAAATTGCTGCCCAGCACTTACTTAGCTGCGGTGTACGTTTGTGGAGAATGGAATTTTCCAGAATATTTTAGATTCGACAGAGGATGCCCTATGACATGTATGCCGAGTCATGTGTTAACGGGTATAATGCGTATAGAGCAGGGGTGTCCGATCTTATCCGGAAAGGACCGGTGTGAGTGCAGGTTTTCATTCCGACCGAGCAGGAGCCACACCTGATTCCATCTGTTTAATCAGTTGATCTTGGCTTTCAAGAGACTCAGGTGTGGCTTCTACTTGGTTGGAATGCAAACCCGCACCCACACCGGTCCTTTCCGGATAAGACTGGACGGACACCCGTGGTATAGAGCGACAATTGATGGGAAAAACCAACATAGAATGTCTCGGTAAGGTGATAGGACACCACAAGCTTCCAGAACAGCTTCAATGCACCTTGATATAGATTCTGCAAGTATCTAGAATAAGATTGCAGGGATGAACGTCATTCTTCTAATAGATCAGTTGGGTTGATATCTGGTGACACTGAAGGCCTTAGCATATGATTTGCATCACTATTCCGAATTGGATTAGTTTTACATGAGTAGGTGGGATAATGTAATTATTCCTGGAAATCCCTGGGATTTTAGTCTCATCTGAATCAATTGATTTAAATTGGATTTCTTTATATAGTGCTTTCAACAATGGACATCGTCACAAAGCATACACATTTTAAATGTATAAGTTTATATCTAATCAGCAAGCCAGAGGTGACATGAGGAAGAAACCGTGAGAGGAGCCAGACTCGAAAGGGAACGTCTTCTAGTTGACAGTGCCATTATAAATATCTCAACTAGAACTGTATACTATAGAGTCAAGCAGTGTTTCTGTAAGTGTGTTGGAAGGAGTTTGATTATGAGCATATTTTCCGACTTCATTAGAGTTTTAACGTTACGTCTATCGTATCAAAGTGAAGTCACCGACTGTTCAATGATGAATCTGAACTCATTTTGGCGAGACTGTGTGCGCACGCGTGTGGAATGATTACGCAGTGCTTTAATTTCTATAAATCGACCAGTTAAAAAATAAATAAATAAATAATACTCTATATTTCCCATCCGAATTGACATGTTGGTAAAACGTCCATTATATCCTGTAGGAAAAGAGGAAGAATTACTTTGTATTGATTTTGTAGTGCCTCTTCGCTCTACGGCGACCTGCGAACCCAAACCATGCCAAAAAATGCCCCCTCAACAAAATGTACGGTTTTTAGCGTTTACCACTCAGGTGGCTGGTTGTTTGAGATGACAGCAGTTGTTTGTGAGATGTCAATGTCAGAAGTTCTTGTGCTTTGATATCTCACCAGTGCAGTCTATAATGATGAAACCTGGACCGTCTCAGGCAGGAAGTGATGTCTCAATGTGGAACTAGGTTGTGAACTTTGCTCTGAGGCCGTTGGTTCCCATGCATTAACCGTCTTCCTTTCACAAAGCAGATGTTACTCTCTAACTGAGGTTTAGAAAAAAAAAATAGCTCGGCAAAAATTCTACAGCGCAGCTTTTTGCACTTGGCAAATAGTTGAAATTTCTGACACCCGTGATATCCATGTGCCACTCAGCGTACCAGGCGCATCTGCCTTTAGGGGAAAATTCGATGTACACACACACACACACACACACAAAGTTGGGTCTTATGTCCTCCAAACTAACACTGTGGTTAGACAAACAACAACAACAAAAAAGTATAAATACAGAAATAGATTGCAGATAAGGAAAGTAGGTCACTACAATCAGGAGTCGTTGTATTTGGAGCAGACACTTTTTTCTGTCTACCATTCCACCAAGAGATCTGACGTGACCTGCATTGTGCAGTTTGAGATTCAGTCTTTTTGACACGTACATTGATTTTCACTTTCATCTTCCTACTCCAGCCTTTGGCCAGAATGAATGTCATGACCCAGGCATCCCCATTAACGGCCAGCGCTTCGGAGAGCACTTCTTACTGGGAAGCTCGGTCCTCTTTACGTGTGACGAGGGCTTCATCAAAACGCACGGCTCGGAATCTATCACCTGCATCATCCAGGATGGTAACGTGGTATGGAACGCGGCTGTGCCCCGTTGTGAAGGTAGGCCTTATTTCTCACACTGCTCCAGAAGAGAATGAAATTTACCTTGCTTGATGATAGTGTATGGGGTTAAAGATGGGTCCTTTTTTTCTCTGCTTTAATTTTTACAAGCTCCCTGTGGTGGGCATTTAACTGCTCCGGCTGGAGTTCTGCTGTCCCCAGGCTGGCCTAGCTACTATAAAGACTCTCTGAACTGTGAATGGGTGATCGAAGCCAGGAAGGATCATGCTATCAAGATTTCTTTTGACAGGTATTGATTCCCCTGCTGCAGTGACTTAACATCTATATCCTCTCCCAACCTTACCTTCCTTTTATAAATGTAATAGTGGCCCAGTATGGCTATGGAATCCGAATTAGTTATGCTACACCAGTTCAGTTTAGATGATGACATTGCAAAAAATGTCATTAGTTTTAGGGATGTACCACAAACTGTGGGCTGTGCAGTTATCCATACTCTTTCACACCTCCTTAATTCCCACCATTTTGTCCATTATCTTTCACACTTAATCTGTCTCATTAGAGTAATTCTGCTAATGATCGGGGCCATAACCAGACGCTCTTCCCCCATTCAGATTTCAGACGGAGGTTAATTATGATACGCTGGAGGTTCGAGATGGGCCTTCCAATTCATCCCCTCTGATTGGCGAGTACCACGGCACTCAGGCTCCCCACTTCCTCATCAGCACTGGAAACTCCATGTACCTCCTGTTCACCACCGACAACAGCCGCTCCAGCGAGGGCTTCCAGATCCGCTACGAGAGTGAGTCAGCCTCAGAGGCGTCGCCTCGATCCAAACATAGTGTACTAGACGAGGTGTAAAAACTGTTGGCTCACGTACAATGCACTAAGTGCACTTTACAGCAGGTGAAGGAGCTGTTTCTGCTTCATGTCTCCCAAAAGGTTTGTTCTTCTGCCCACATTCACCTGCTGGTTCTTTTCGTAGTTACAAAAGAGTTTTGGGCTGCGTTCCTGTCATTTAAACCTCTCTAAGGACAAATTGGAAGTTTTTTTTTTTTTTTTTTTTTTTCTACAGTAAAACAGTATTGGTATTGCATGACCAATAATGATAACGAGAGACATTATATAACTGTGAAAGATCACTAACCATACTGAATTATTAATTCTGCTGTAGTCAAGATGATGTTTAGAGATTTACAGCGTGATAAAATTTTAATGTGTTGATAATATTCCAGTCAAGTGAGCTATATTACAAACCAAGCATGAGTGCATTATCTTGCAGTGAAAATGTAGTGTTTTACTATTAACATTTCTGTAAAAATACAGGCTGTAGGTATATTATAATGTGTATATATAATATAAGCATGCGCACAGATTCTACGTCAGAACATCAGAATGGAGGAAAGGTGTGATCTCTGTGACTTTAACTGTAGCATGGTTGTTGGTGCCAGATGGGTTGGTTTGAGTATTTCAGAATCTCCTGGGATTTTCACACACAAGAGTGTCTAGAGTTTGCACAGGATGGTGAGAAAAACAAACAACATACAGTGAGCGACAGTTCTGTGGCTTGTTGATGATAGGTCAGAGGAAAAGATTGGTTCATTCTGCCAGGAAGGATATAGTAATGCGTATAATCACGTTTTGCTGACTCTAGTCAGCAAAAAAGCATCTCAGCTTGCACAAACCATGAAACCTTGAGGTGGATGTGCTACAACAGCAGAAGACCACATCATCCTCTCCAGTCAGCCAAGAACAGGAATCTGAGGCGATCATAGCCACAGACTCACTGAAAGTGTACAGTTGAAGATTAGAAAAAAAAATATCACCTGACTTTTTTTTTTTTTTTCTGTCTTCAACTGTCCAGCTTCAGTTAGCCTGTAGCCATGATAGCCTCAGATTCTTGTTCTTGACGTTCAGATCTTCTGTTGCAGCCCATCCACCTCAAGGTTGATGTGTTGATGTGAGATGCTTTTCTGCTGACCACACTTGTAAAGAGGGCTTATTTGAGTTACTCTAGACTTCCTGTCAGCTCAAGCCAGTCTGGTCATTCTCCTCTGATCTCCATCAGCAAGGTGTTTCAGCCTGTAGACTCCGTTCACAAGATGTTTTGTGTCTTCCACGCCATTCTATATAAACTGTAGACGCTTGTGTGTGTGTGTGTGTGTGTGTGTGTGTGTGTGTGAAATCTCAGGGGATAAGCATATACACAGCCCATCTGGAACCAGTAACCATGCCACATTAAAGTCACAGAGATCACACTTTTTTCCCCATTCTGAGGTTAACATTAACTGAATCTCTTGGCCAGTATCTGCATGATTTTATGCATTGTTCTGCTGCTACATGATTGGCTGATAGGATAATTGCATAAATGAGCAGGTGTACAGATGTTCCTAATAAAGTGTATGGTGAGTGTATATATATCTCAGTGATATGTCAATCAATCTTTTAAAAAAAAAAAAATTCATAAAGCTCCATGACCAGTATAAGGGAATTAAGAAAATTGCTTTCATTTTTGGACTGGGTTGAATGACACCATCGTAATAATATCCACGACATAAGGAACGAGATTGAGAGAGCGTGACACAAGAGAACATGGTGGAAGGTGGAGAGGGGCAAGTGATGGCCAGATTCGCTTAAAAGATATTCACTGCTCACAATGATCTGTTTCTGACAGCATGCTTTTTATAACTGTGCATCGCCTCTGCTACTTATTGGATCACATGATCATTGTTCAGGTATTATAAACTGCTATCGGGATCGAGTCTGAAGCTATGGGGGGGGGGGGGGGGGGGATCTGTTAAGGTATTTCCTCTAAGAATATATCATAAGGATTCTCAGAGTTTTCTGCAGTGCATGATGTGTATCACAGTTTGCTAACAAATGGCCAGCAAAACAGTAGTTGCATTAAAAAAAAATAATAATAATATTTTTAAATAAATCCATTTAAAAAAATTAACACTGAAAAATCTGCAAAAAATCTTAATGTTTTACCGTTTTAAATATTAAGTTTTAAAAAAATTCTATTTAAATTTTAAAAAAACAAAAAAAAAGAAATACAAAAAAATATATCACAATATCTCAGAAAAGTGTTTTGTAACATAGTTTACCATGATCTTGCTGTTACGATATATACTAAACACTGGATTATAAAATAAAAAATGCTAAAAAAATGTTTTTAATTTTTATAGTTAGAGGGAGAGAGCAATACAGAGATCTTTGGGGAGCTAACCACAGATGATTTATACTGTGTGAAGTGTTTCTGACAACTCCCTCTGTTCATTTTTAGGCCCCAGAGGTAGAATTAAACAGTTCTCTACATTTCTGCAGGTATCATGATGGAGAGTGATTCATGCTTGGATCCTGGGATTCCTGTAAATGGCAAGAGGCATGGTGATAACTTTGCCATTGGCTCCCAGGTGACTTTCAGCTGTGATAAGGGCTACACGTTGAGTGATGATGAGCCCATTGTCTGTGAAAGGAACCATCAGTGGAACCATGCTCTGCCCAGCTGTGATGGTAACTCTTCTCCTCTATCTATCTATATATCTATCTAATATTTTAAGTGGTATCTTACTTATATATATATATATATATATATATATATATATATATATATATATATATATATATATATATATATATATATATGCAACATATAATGACTTCTCCAGTCTCAAAATTATTCAACCCCCTCACAGCAAACATCTTTAGTACTTAGTAGAGCACCCTTTTGCTGTTATGTCCTGCTGCAAATGATATGCATGTCCAGATACCAGCTTCTGGCAGCATTCCTGAGGAATCTTATCCCATTCCTCATGAGCAATGGCTTCCAGTTCAGTAATATTCTCGGGTTTGCGTGCTACAACCGCCTTCTTCAAATCCCACCAGAGATTTTCTATGGCGTTCAAGTCAGGTGACTGTGATGGCCCTGTAGAATCTTGTAGGACTTCTCATTCAACCAAGCCTCGATGGAATTTGAGGTATGCTTGAGATCATTGTCCTGTTGGAAGGTCCAATGATGCCCAAGCTTCAGCTTCCTCACAGACAACATGACGTTTTCTCCTAGAATTTCCTGAGACTTCAATGAATCCAGCTCACCTCCCACATGCTGCAGGTTTCCAGTGCCAGAACATGCAAAGCAGCCCCAGAGCATCACCGAGCCACCACCATGCTTGACTGTGGACAGAGTGTTCTTTCTTCATTCTTCTTCCTCCAGACATACCACTAATCCATCGTGCCGAAAAGTTCCAGTTTTGTTTCATCGCTCCACAGAACAGAATCACAAAACATCTGTGGCTTATTTATATGATTTTGAGCCAAATTTTCTTGTGCTTTTGGGTCAGTAGTGGTGTACGCCTTGGAGTTCTGGCATGGAAAACTTCTGCGTTTAGTACCTGCCTTACTGTGCTCACTGAAACCTCAGTGCCTGTTGCCAGTCTTACTGCAGGTCCATTACAGTCACTCGAGGGATTTTCACAACCTGCCTTCTCAGAAATCTGGTTGCAGCCGTCGATAGCTTCCTTTTTCTGCCCTGTCCAGGTATTTCATAAATTTTCTGTCCCTAGCCAGTTCAGGTATTTCATGTGTTCCAGCTCAAGCACACCTGCTGTAACTAATGAAGCCCTTGATTAGTTGCATCAGGTGTGTTTGAGACAACACCTGTTTTGCATATTTGTGCTGTTGTGAGGGATTCTATTCAGGGAGTTGAATAATTTTGAAACCGGAGAAATCATTATAAGTTTCATTTTCAGTTGAGGAAACCACTTGAAGCATTTGTTGTGTTGAACTATTTCAATTGCTTTTGTTTGATTTGTTCATTGCAAACAGCTGAAAGTATGTAGATTTTGATTATAAACCTGATTTGCAATGGATGTTGAATAATTTTGATTGCAAGTCCTTTGAGCAGGGAAAAAAAACAACAACAACTTTTGTTGATTTTAAAGGGATGATGAATGCTGTGGTTACATCAGACTTTCAGACAGTGGCGCTGGACTTAATACTGCTCCTTGCACAAGATAAATGAGTTTCAGGACCAGAATCGTGCGTAACTGCGACACGCCTCTGTCTTACTCAAACTCCACCCTGCTTGTGTAACTCTCCTTTAACTTCTTAATAAGTCTGCTTAAGTCTGAAGGTACACCTGAGGTCTGAATACAGATGTGCACAATTTTGGTAGTAAATATTCACTGTATGCACTCCTATCTCGTAAATACCCAGAATTTTAGAAATAACAGAAACACCACTAATAAACAAGGCGGACATACTGACGATTATCATTATTATTATTATTACTCGACATAATGAGTTTAATGATGAGTAACAGGTAGTAAAACTGACTACGGGGATGTCCCGGAATGAGACAGAGGACTCTAATAAAGCGATTCTGTGAGACTTTCCTCTCATCCCATCTCTATCTACTACCCCATGACTAGTTCGTAGGGACCAGCCTTATCTATCAGCAAGAGAAAGCAAAAGCAGTCCGAATACTCTCCTAAGTCATACATTTTTGATGAGTAAAAAGTTTCACAGATAATTTTATGGAAGATGAAGAAAAAGGAGAAGTCATTGGTTAAACAAGGAAGAATGACCTACAGGAGAGTGCTCACTTGAGTGGTTTGTTTTTGCTACCTGACTGTGTATGTGCACAGGGATTGCGTGGAGGGGAATTGATATAAGCACATGAAGTGTTTTCCAGTAAGCATAATCAAACCACAGCCCATTTCATTCAGAATTTCTAGTTGCCTCCTCTGCCTGCTCCTTATCACCCCTGTGCCTTTCCCTCCTAATGGAATATACTTTGGTCTGATGCACTCTCATCTGAGCCTGATGTTCATTATAGATGGGACTAACAGGGCAGTTATATTCATACCTGTTCTAGGAGTTAGAAATATATGATTAAACCATGTTAAGCCATTTATGGATTTCTGTCTGCTCAGTCCAAATGTTTATTTCTACAGCTGATTTCATCCATTCTTTGCTTTGTTGGTTTAATTTTTAACAAAAAGTATTTTTTTGATTACTTCTTAGAATTGCTCTGTGCTGTTAGATAAGTACAGTAGCACTTGGTTTGCACCGGTACTTTTATGGCTTTGTAAAATGGTTCACGACAGTCGAGAATGAATATATATATATATATATATATATATATATATATATATATATATATATATATATATATATATATATATATATATATATATGGTACACCCCTCACATGTTTGTAAATATTTGATTATATCTCTCCATGTGACAACACTGAAGAAATGACACTTTGCTACAATGTAAAGTAGTGAGTGTACAGCTTGTGTAACAGTGTAAATTTGCTGTCCCCTCAAAATAACTTAACACACGACCATTAATGTCTAAACCGCTGGAAACAAAAGTGAGTACACCCATAAGTGAAAATGTCCATATTGGGCCCAATTAGCCGTTTTCCCTCCCCGGTATCATGTGACTTGTTAGTGTTACAAGGTCTCAGGTGTGAATGGGGAGCAGGTGTGTTAAATTTGGTGTCATCGCTCTCACACTCCCTCATACAGGTCACTGGAAGTTCAACATGGCACCTCATGGCAAAGAACTCTCTGAGGAACTGAAAAAAAGAATTGTTGCTCTACATAAAGATGGCCTAGGCTATAAGAAGATTGCCAAGACCCTGACACTGAGGTGCAGCACGGTGGCCAAGACCATACAGCGGTTAACAGGACAGGTTCCACTCAGAACTCAGCTTCATCTCCAGAGGTTGTCTTTGGGAAATAGACGTATGAGTGCTGCCAGCATTGCTGCAGAGGTTGAAGGGGTGGGGGGTCAGCCTGTCAGTGCTCAGACCATACGCCGCACACTGCATCAAATTGGTCTGCATGGCTGTCGTCCCAGAAGGAAGCCGCTTCTAAAGACGATGCACAAGAAAGCCCGCAAACAGTTTGCTGAAGACAAGCAAACTAAGGACATGTATTACTTGAACCATGTCCTGTGGTCTGATGAGACCAAGATAAACTTATTTGGTTCAGATGGTGTCAAGCGTGTGTGGCGGCAACCAGGTGAGGAGTACAAAGATAAGTTTAGACATTAATGGCTGTGTGTTGAGTTATTTTGAGGGGACAGTAAATTTGCACTGTTACACAAGCTGTACACTCACTACTTTACATTGTAGCAAAGGGTCATTTCTTCAGTGTTGTCACATGAAAAGATATAAACAAATATTTACAAAAATGTGAGGGGTGTACTCACTTTTGTGAGATACTGTGTATATGTGTATGTATGTATATATATAGATAGATAGACAAAATATCTTTTCATAGATCCGTACATGCTAAAATGCATTATTACAAATGAACAGATATTGTGTTCTAATCAAATGCTGATCTGAATGGGAGATGCTATTCAAGTTTTTTTCTCTCTCTTTTGTGTGGTTTTTTTTTTTCTTCTATTCCGAGAGTATTCCACAATGTCCCGAACCAGCAGGCTTTCTATCTTCTATCTAATGTGACTGAGTAAGCAAGCTAACTATGTTTCAAAAGAACTTTAGCCAAGTTCCCATCCACTTTTCGTGCTGTTCTGTTATCGACAGAGTAAAAATGCATTTAAAAAAAAAAAAAAAAAAAAACAAGTTTCTGTTTCCCTTCGGTTGACCTTTTACGGATATAATGGTGTGTTTGATGATGTCATCCTTTAAAAAACAAACAAATTGTCACATAAATTTTGGTGTATCGCAATAGAAATCTGCCCGTGAGCCGTTTCGAAAGTCGATTCGTTTCAAGAGTCGATGCGTCGGTGCACATGAAAATATGAATGTCGCTCCTCAAAGTAACGTTGAATGTATTCCACTTTCTCCTTTCTTCCCAGTGGAAACTTTTGTTCTTTTCTTAGATTTAAAGTTTCCCTATTGAAAAACTGGTTTAAAGTGAACACAGAAGTCGACCAAAAAAAGCTTATTGAATTTACTTGCCGAATGCCGGCGACCTCGGTTCGATCCCCGGCTCAGGTGAGAGTGTGGATTCAATGAGGTTGTTTTTTTTGGTTTTTTTTGCAGTGTAGAAGGTCGATTCATTGGTGCACATGAAAATATGAATGTCTTTCCTCAAAGTAGCGTTGAATGAATTCCACTTTCTATTCCCTTGCCAATTGAAACTTTCGTTCTTTTCTCTGATTTTAAAGTTTAATTATTGTAAAAGCCGGTTTCACGTGAACACAGAATTCCATAATTCGTTTATTGTACAATACCTGTACTGCACACAAGCCAATAAATCATTAATAATTCAAATATTCATAGCATTTTTACATTTGGCATGTGAATTTGATTTACATTTGAAGTTTGATCATTGATTCATAAATACATGCATTACTGTAGCAATTCAACCACATTAGCACTGTGCTATTCTACCACACATGTCTTAGCCATGTTAAGTTAAATACTATACTTATAGTACCTGTACTGTGTGAATTGATAACGTTCACTTTGCATAATTCAGTCTAGTAATTAAAAACTTGTTTAAATTAGGTTTAGCATAAGCAATGCCGGCCAAGCGCAAGCAGATCTTGGGCTTCAGTACAAGAACCAGCACCGTTTGGTTGGAAAAGGAATATATTCTATATACAGTTTATGTCCTGGTAGAACTATTGTATCTAGCAAGCTGTGTTTGTTCAAATGAAACATGAATTCTCCCGTATTGGTCTTGTCATTACTGCACCCGCAGCATGCGTGTGATACTGCATAAAATCACAGGTTTCCTTTGACGCGTGTTCTCAATGGCCACATCTGCACATGATTTTGTGTACATCGCGAATTGTGTACCTCTTGCGTCCCACATCATTGTAAAATGGAGACAGTATTGTAAAAGAATCCAAACATCCCAGTTCACTACAACACTCCATGCCTGTGAGCCCTCTAGATCTGCTCCTTTACCTACGAAAAACTATTCACAAAAGGCTTGACTAAACAAATGTTCTCAGCCTGGACTTCAACACTGAGACTGTGTCTGAGTCCCGAACACTAATTGGAAGTCTGATCCATAACTATGGGGCTTTGTAAGAGAAAACTCTTCCCCCTGCTGTAGCCTTCACAATTCGAGGTACCAACAAATGGCCTGCACCTTTTAATCGCAGTAGGTGTGGCGGATCATAAAAGACCAAAAATTCACTCGGGTACTGTGGCGCGAGACCGTTTAGTGCTGTAAAGGTCAACAGTAGTATTTTATAATCAGTGCGAAATTTTACAAGGAGCCAATAGACTGTGGATAAGATGTTGTGTTGTGGTCGTATCTTCTGGTTCTAGTAAGGACTCTTGCAGCTGCATTCTGGACTAACGGGAGCTTGTTTATGCTACTTCAAAGGAAAGACTGGAGTCAATAATCACACCAAGGTCTTTTACAGTTGCACATGATGGAACAGAAAGGCCATCCAGTGTTATTGTGTAATCAGAAAGATTACTTCCAACTGCATGTGTTCCTAGTAGAAGTACTTCTGTCTTGTCAGAATTAAGTAATAGGAAGTTAATAAGCATCCAGAGTCTAATGTCCTTTACACATTCCTCAACTTTATTAAGCTGGTGTCTGTATTCTGGCTTTGCTGAAACATACAACTGTGTGTCATCAGCATAACAGTGGAAGCTGATTCCATGTTGACCATTTATAAAGAAAAAAGCAGTGGGCCTAAAACAACCTTGCGGCACGTCTACGAACTGATAACGATCAGTTATATCAAATATGTTAGATGAAATATGCTGTATATTGCTCAGTACACATTCTTTATGGAGTGCGCATCAGAAATGTGTGCACAACTGTGAGCTTGTTTCATGTATAAAGAGTGAGAAAGTGCCTGTCCAGTGTTTAAAGTTGTGGACTAGTTTTAAGGTTTTTTTTTGCGGATTTTGAAATAAAGTTGGGGTGGGAATTTTGCAGAAACCTGGCAAACCTGCCCGCAAGCTTCACTTTCAAGTGCCACATGAAAGTAAAGACCTTGTGCTTGAAATGACTTTTTTTTTAATTTTATATATATATATATATATATATATATATATATATATATATATAGTCCTGCAGGATCCTAGTCCCCAGATCCATACTATTCGTATCTGTATTTGTATCCCTTTCTAACACGTTCTCTGCTCAGTCCAAGTAATGCATTTTTATTTGGTTACAACATCCATGTATCTACAGCAAAATAATATTTATTTCATTCAGAAGACTGATTCGGACGCGTTCAGCAATGTTTTAAAACTTTAGCCTCAAGCAAATATCATAGAGTTTCTTACAGAAAGCATTGATTGACAGTGTGTTACTTTGCCAGTAAATGATAAATGAGTTCCTAGCCTATGTACTGTAGATTTGTGCATTGCCATTACAGTTGCAATCAAATTATTCAACCCCCATTGCAAATCAGGTTTATTTTCAAAATATGCAGACTTTCAGCTGTTCGCAATGAACAAATCAAACATGTAGTTTTTGTATTTTCTGCCCCTAGCCAGTTCAGGTATTTCATGTGTTCCAGCTCAAGCACACCTGGTGCAACTAATGAAGCCCTTGATTAGTTGCATCAGGTGTATTTGAGACAACGCCTGTTTTGCATATTTGTGCTGTTGTGAGGGATTCTATTAAGGGGGTTGAATAAATTCGAGACTGGAGAAATCATTATAAGTTGCATTTTCAGTTGAATTTGAGGAAACCATTTGAAGCATTAGTTGTGTTGAATTATTTATTTTTGCCTTTGTTTGATTTGTTCATTGCAAACAGCTGAAAGTCTGCATATTTTGAAAATAAACCAGACTTGCAATGGGCGTTGAATAATTCTGATTGCAACTGTACTTGTACATTATTTGTATTACAGTGAAAGAACCGCATATGTAGATAAAACTTTCATCGTGGCCCAGAGCATGCATATGTACACAACGCAAGCTTTGTTTAATCATTAGCATCACTATACCTGTAGCCTCGAGCTGCACACTCCATACGTTTGTTTATGAAAAGCAGTGCTATTTCCATATCCATTTACAAACCTTTGTTTTACTGTAAATGTATCCAAAATTCAATACCCTAGCAAGCAAAATGGTTCAGTTTTGTTCTATTAAAACCCAGAAATGAGACATTTGTGAGAACATTGAGCTTGGTTCTATATCCGTTTTCCAGTCCGCTAAATACGTTTCATTTAGAAAAGCTTCCCCCCCACACACATCGTCACTATCATTTTCTCTACAAGTAACTTAGGGAAGGAGTTTAAAGTTTGTTTATGGAATTTATAAAGTGCATATTAGATTCTCGGCATCAAGGGATATAGTTTACTGAGTCTGACCTAGATTTACATATCTAATCCTCCTAGACTCTTTTTTTATTTTTTATGTCGCAATTTCTTTGGGTAATCTTTTTCCACAATTGGAATACTAATCAAATCCAATCTTACAACGCAGTCCATGGGCTTAATCATCATTGTATTGCATGCTGTTATTGTTAGCAAGAAAACTAAATTGATATACAAGGATGCACACGAATAATTACCAAAGGAAGCTGCAGCGTCGATGTTGCAGACCATACTCCAGGTGTTAGAAGATTGAGGGGGAGCCCTTTATTACAAATAAAGCTGTACACAAATCAAGCCTGGAACTTCAATAATCAGACACCATATGTGTGCTTTCACCTCCCTTTCTTTCAGCTTTTTGTGGTGGTTATGTCCATGGGAAAACCGGAACTATCCTCTCTCCTGGTTTTCCGGATTTCTACCCAAACTCTCTGAACTGCACATGGACCATAGAGGTCTCTCATGGCAAAGGTAAGTGAAGAAGCGAGTAGTTTTACAGGTCCAAGAACTGATAGTTGAAACGAATGATCATTTTAGGTACAATTAGACCCTCTTTGCCACAATTAACAGCAAATTATTCTTGGTAATGTCTTATAGGCCCCCTTTACACCTCATAGTAAAATGTGTTTTCACACGGTATTCAGCCAAATGGTGTTCTAGGCATTATACATTGGAAAGTTATATTAAAGCTGTTGCGCGCACTAAATGATCAGAAATCAACCAACAAATGGATCGCCTGACACAAGATTAAACTCCTGTCTGCTGGACATGTTAAACACAAAATATTAATGAGTCACAATACAGTACACAGTTACCACTATATTTGGACCAACTATGAAACGAGCTCTAGCTACAGTCTCAGGAATTTGAAGGCATGTGGATGAGCTTAAAGTTTATTAACAATCCAAATCAGCAGGTAAGTTAATTGGAAAATAATGTTCAGAGTTGCAATCAGAAGAAGGGCAAAACCTTGCAAAGAATCGAGCACAACAAGTTGTATAAATATACACTGAGTGAAAACAAGAATGACACTTCAGGTGAGTGTGAGTGTGCCAAAGTGAGTGTAGTTTAGCGAAGTGTGAGTAGGATGGATTGGGATTGCAGTGGGATAGCAGTGGAAAAGCTGGGTATGATGTAGATGATACGAAATGTTAGTTTTTCTACAGCTTAATGAGACACGTTTCCAAATGAAGGTGATAGATTGATATAAAACAAAGCAAAAACAAGTTTTAACGTTGAATGTTAAACACTTCCTGCAGTGGTAAGGATCAGTAATTCATAAGTGTATGTGAGCATGATCTTTTTGTGTGACTGATGAATAAAGCGTACAGAATGTATGTCTATTGTAGCGAGACTCGCAGCCCTGGCAAGCAGAGACGCACAAAGGCGATTTGAGAGGAATTAGTGCACGTTTTATTTACAAAACCAAAAATTTACAGGTGCTGTGAAGTAGAGGGGTGAAGGGAGTGAGGGCTGTGTCGATGGCGGTCTGGTGATCCGTCTTCCCAGCTGAGATTGTCACGAGATAGAAAGCTGTACAGCATTGTGGCGGGATTCCTATGTGGAGGAAAAACATCCACAGAGGGGGCAGCGACGGTGGGCAGTCAGGGAACGTTGTCGTCCTTATCGGCGGAGTCTTATCAAAGAGTTCACAAAGAAACAGAGTGTAACGTTGCTGCTCCCGGCGTGCTCTTTTTATAATTTGCAGCTGCAATCAGCGATCACCCGCCGTGTGGTTTGGACCGCCCCACCTTTCAGCCACGCTCTGATACTGTCCTAAACACTAGGGGTGCTGAAAGGGAACTGTCCTTTCAGCACCCCTGCGGCGGTCGCACGAGGAGCGTTCTTCGTCTTTTTGGGCGTGTACCCTCGGTCTGACATCAGTCACACTATGTACACGGAATGTATGTAATCTATATCTATGCACACACCATCCATATTCTTAGGAACCCCTGTATAGCTCCTCATTCATGTGATTAATCTAATCAGGCAATCAATTCACAGCAGAAGACTATAATAAAGCAGAAAAATCATGCAGATACAGGTCAAGGGTTTCAGTTAATGTTCCTGGGAAAATGTGATTTCAGTGACTTTGACTGTGGCGTGGTCGTTGGTGCCAGATGGGCTGGTTTGAGTATTTCAAAAACCGGCTGATCTCCTGGGATTTTCAAACACACCAGTCTCAAGAGTTTACACAGAATGGTGTGCAAAAAAAGATATCCAGTGAGCATCAGTTCTGTGAGGGGTCGAGGGGTCAGACTGCTTCGAGTTGATACGGAAGGCTGTGGTAACTCGAATAACCACTTTTTACAATCGTGGTGAGCAGAAAAGCATCTCACAACACACAGAGTGTAGAACCTTGAGGTAGACGCACTACAAGGGAGAAGACCACACCAGGAACAGGAAACAGAGGCTACAGAACCTCACCAAAACTGGATAGTTGAAGATTGTCTAGGTGTTCCTTATAAAGTGGATGCATTCGAATTCTGATATTAGCCTAGTAGTGTTGAGGCTGCTTTTGAAGTGATGTCATGTAGCCAGTGCTCTCTAGTCACAGGGTGGTCAGTGAAGTGGTCAGGCGTAAACGAATATCCGTCTCAGCTGGCCTCTTGTGATCTGATTACACAAGACTCATATAGTAATACTACATGTAAACAGGGCCTTCCATGATCTTCATTATTCCTCACCATTTTATTACTTGTCGTGCCTTCAGAGGCAATATATTTCTATATAAACATATATGTTTTTGTTATTGCTGCTCTTGTGCACCCGCTGACAAAAGCAAGCATATCTGGCGTAGAGGGATTTAATCTCATCTGCAACTCTGCAGGGGTGCAGCTGGTTTTTCACACATTCCACCTGGAGGACTCGCACGATTACTTGCTCGTCATGGAGGATGGTAGTCTCAACGAACCTGTGGCTCGACTCACAGGCTCCGTCCTGCCTCCCTCCATCAAAGCGGGCCTGTTTGGAAACTTCAGCGCTCAGATCCGCTTTATCTCTGACTTCTCCATGTCTTACGAGGGCTTCAACATCACTTTCTCAGGTACCAGTGCCAGAACTAACTTATTTTTATCCGATTCCTGACAAAGTGAAGGCATTCACCGTGAACTATGTTCCGTTTCTTGAAAGCATCCAAGGATTTAAAGAAATATTTTATATGGAGTCGTGCATTTAGCTTTGTTTGGGAGAGAGGAGGATTTACTTCGGAATATGGGAGGAACAGGAGGAAACGTCAAGAAATCAAATATCTCAGTTTTCTGCATCTCTTCTGAGATACCATCCGAGTCACATTACACTGATTCACAAGCTAATAGTTTGGGAAATCTGCATGAATAGTTAATACTTAAATAAATAATTAAAAATGTAAATCGAAAAAAACTCGAGAGCGTTGACATGTTTTGAAGCACTGTGCTAAAAGATATATTTTAAAATTGGACATTTTACTCAAGTGATGTTCCTGCTTTAAATGACTATTTCCTGGTGTTGGTGTATCATAATTAGTTTAGCATCACATAAGGTGTAGTATTAATTTAAATGGCATGCCCTACATTTCCAGAGTATGATCTGGAGCCATGTGACGATCCTGGCGTGCCAGCCTACAGCAGAAGGGTGGGTTTCCAGTTCGGTGTAGGCGACTCATTGGTGTTCA